>NC_054536.1:75809819-76109819 GCF_017654505.1 Polyodon spathula
AGAAAATCATACTTGAAAAACAAAATTGCAAACTATTCACACAAGGCCATTTGATGTTAATATTAATAGTGTTTGTTGTGTTTGTTGTCTTTACAGCAGAAAAAGGTTAGTGAGTTACAGAAGGCAATCGGAAAGCTAAAAGAAGAGATGGCAGAAAAGGATGCAGATAACACTGTTTTTTTCAAGTCAAGCAAAATTCTTGAAAAAAAATCAGTGATGCTGACAACAGAGGTAAGAGAACATTTTTTATGGTGTTTTTCTCTGATTTAGTTTTTATTCTGTCTATTACAAGATATAGAGTGCTTCAGAATACAGTCAAAGGGCTATGTACACTTTAATTTATATAATCAAAAAAAGTCATAAAGAAAATCTTTTGAAAATAAATACATCAACAGCAAAATTTGAACCGTTCAAAAACTTTTTTTTTTCAACATATTCTTAAGGAATAGAAAGAAGATAAGCATGTTGAAGACAGCAGAACTGGCAGAAGACACAGGTGTCCAAAGCACCTTTGACCATTGTTCCATAGTCCAATTTCTGTGTCCATGTGCATATTTTAGTCTTGTAGTCGTGTACCCCTTTCTTAACAGGTATTCTTACTGCAACACATCCTTTAAGTCCTGATTTCAAGAGTGACCTTCGTACTGTTGATTTGATGGACAACAACACCTGTGCCTTCTGCCAGTTCTGTTGTCAATTTAATGCTTGTCTTCTTTCTATTCCTTAAGGATATTATCTTCAAGTATTGCTAATCCTTGTTAGACACTCTTCCAGTCCTTGGTTTGTCAATTACAGATGATATTTCTCTGTACTTGTTGATTATGCTTCGGATACCACACCTTGAAAATCGAGTAATGCAAGCTATTTCACTCAGTGTTTTTCCTTCTTTATGCAAGTCAAGGTTGTTGTAATAGTAGAAAACACTAGTGGAGGTTCTGAGTAAGTTGTTGATGCTCATAATGCATCAGAGTAGAAAAATGAAACATGTCTAAGACTTTTGCAAGGCAGTGTGTGTGTGATATATATATATATATATATATATATATATATATATATATATATATATATATATATATATATATATATATATAGCAGGGAGGGGGTTAAAAATCCTCCCTGCTAAAAACATGTGAGAATGCACATTTGGGTGAATGGGCTAATGGTTTTATAGTTTAATGATTTAGTTAATCCCCTGCACCTGGTGGTATTTGTAAATTAGAGCCAGGTGCAGGGTATTTAAAGAAGGCAGCCAGTCAGTTTGGGGCTGCTGAGTGAAGAGCCCGACTGTGTGTGTGATCAGTCGTTTCAAAGAAAAAAGGGTATTGTGTGAAAACCTTTTGTGTGTTTTGTTTGTGACAGGTAAACGGCTTAGCCATCCTGTGGGTTAGTCAGGGACCTGGTGGTGTATAGTAAGAGCTCCAAAACGGAGTTAGGTTTTGTTTGTGTTTTTGTTTATTTGATTTGTGCTCATTAAAAGTGCGCGTAAGCGCTTTAAAAATCCATTTCTGTGTCCTGGGTCTGTCTGAAAGGGGCAACGAACTGTGAGAGTGCGAGGATCTTTCAATATATCTATCTATCTATATATATATACCCCCTTTCAAAATTTTCACCTTGTATTGCCTTATAGCCTGGAAATAAAATGCATTAAAATAGTGTTTTTTTTTTCATTTATCTACACATCCTACCCCACAGCTTACAAGTGAAAAAAATATTCGAGAAATCTGTAGGAAATTAAGTGAAAATAAAAACTGTAATAGCTTGGTGTCCACCCCCCTTGTAATAGCAATCCTAAATTAGCTCAGGTGTAACTAATCACCTACAAAATCACACACCAAGTGGCCTCCACTTGTGTTAAATTATAGTGATTCACATGATTTCAGGATACATTCAGCAGTTCCTGTAGGTTCCCTCTGCTGGGTAGTACATTTCAAAGCAAAGACCCAACCATGAGCACCAAGGCGCTTTCAAAAGAACTCCAGGGCAAAGTTCTTGAAAGGCAGAGATCGGGGGATGGGTATACAAAAATGGCCTTAAATATCCCTTGGGGCACGGTCACGACGATTATTAAGAAGTGGAAGGTATATGTCACCACCAAGACCCTGCCTAGATCAGGCCGTCCCTCCAAACTGGATGACCGAGCTAGAAGGAGACTGATCAGAGAGGCTACCAAGAGGCCAATGGCAACTTTGCAAGAGCTACAGGCTTTTATGTCCAAGACTGGTGAAAGTGTGCATGTCAGGAAAATAAATGATCAAACATCAAGGGTATGTGCGAAACTTCGATATTCCAATGAGATTTGTACATTTGCATACGAAAGTAGTTTGAAAATAACAGTCTTAGCTAAATTACTGCAGCAGGGATGAAATTTACAGGAGTAGTGAAAATGACTTTAATACAGCACGAGTAGGTCTACAGCCAAAAAACCTACAAAAAGTCAATATATGAAAAAAAACAAGAAAAACCTTTTGTCATTAAAAACCAAGCAAGCTGTTGGTAGATATACAATGTGGCGGGTTATTGCACTACGCTCTACCACAGGGAATTATTCACAAAACAGAAATTGTTCATCGTTCATAAAGTATTTATCTACATTTAAAGGTGAAGGGATGATAATTTGAACAATGTTTTAGGCACATTAAAACGCCTAATGCTAATGGAAACTGATGGTAGAAGGACTAATATCACCTTAAATGATGATGATGCAACACATTTTCATTAATTTAACAACAAATACTATATATTAGACTAAGGTTGACCTCAAAATCATTAGTACATCCATATAACAAAAAAAAATGCAAGTTTGTAATTGGGTTTTATTTTTAGTTTGTTGCAAGTATTAACTTAATGGGGTCTATTAAATTGATCTAAGCAATGGCAGATCTAAAGAGTGTTGTTGTTTTAAATCATAAAAAACGAAGTGGACTTGGTAAAGAAAACAACACCTGTAAGGGTCAAATGCACCAAAGTGGATTAACCACTAACCCAGATTAAATCAACGAATGTATTTTAATCACCTTCGCAAAACGTATATGTAATACTTGTTTAAAATGAATCCAAGCTGAAACTTTTCTTAAACATTAAATCCATGTTTAAATGTGAAAGGTGGATTAAATGTAAACCTTCCTTGGAGGTGGTTTAAACTTGGACATAATGGAAGCATACCTCAGCTAGATTGAGTTACAGTAAAGCGTTCCACAAAGAAAAATTAAGAGACCGGCTGAATCCATTTGAATTTTAAAGCGATGAGGAATATTGTACATTTGAGTAAAGGCTAAAGTGTTGTGTCGTGTTTATATATCATGTTGTACAATTAAAAATGTAAATTAAAAAAAAATAAATAGTATGCGTCATGTTTAAAGTATATACATGTCCGATTTTATCCCCATTCATGTGGCCTAAGTATTATGAGACAGGCTTTTCGCTGGTCTCGCACAACAGATAATAATATCGGACAGCTTTAGTCCATCCGTACACAAACATATATATAATAATACGAAAATAATAATAAACAAAGGGGCAGGACACATCCCCCCCTTGTGTCAGCACGCATGGCCTTAAAAGCCACCTCCCCACTTAAAAAACCAGTAGTCCAGGTCAAAGTCTTGGGCCAGGAAGGAAGGCTTCAATGGACCCATGGTTGGCAAGGCAGTCAGCACTTCTGCTGGCAGTGGCAAAGCTGACCTTGCACAGGCCGACTCCTCTGACCAAAGCAATCTTGCAGCCGCCTGGCTGCCTGTGGGGGTGGTCCCCTGATCTTCCCCTCACTTCTTTATAGCTGGCAGTTCCCCCTTGTGGGGCTGCGGCCACAGTATTTTCTGTGGCAAATCAGGCTGACATCGACCCCAGGCGAAGCGGAGCTGGGGGTGACCCCAGACGAAGCATTTCAGGCGACACTGAGCCGGTGACCCCAGGTGACGGCGAGCAGGAGAACCTCAGGAGGCAATGGCAGCAGCAGCTGACCCTCGGGAGGCGAACTCGGGAGGGGAGCCCCTGGAAATGGAAGCGTCAGCGGGAACTCCACTTCTGCTTTGTACCCTGTAACTGGTGGCTCCACAGACGATGCGGAGCAGCAGGCAAGCCCAGGCGATGCGAGGCAGGCATCCTTGGGGGAAGCAAGACAGTCCCTTCCATGGAGGTGGAGGTGGGAGCGGCAGATAATCCTTGCATGGCGGTGACGTGAAGGCATCCCCAGGCAGTGACGTGAAGGCATCCCCGGGCGGTGAAAATCTCAGCTGCAGCTCCTCTCCCTCGGGTGGTGGAGGTAGCTCCAGCTCCTCTGGTGGTGGAGGTGAGAGCGGCAAGCTGGTGGAGGTGGGAGCGGCAAGCAGTCCTCCCACAGCGGTAGAGGCGGAACCAGCAGGTATTCACCCTCTGCTGGTGGAGGTGGTATAGGAAGTGGAGGCAGAGGCAGCTCCTGTTGCTCTGCTCCTTGAGGTGGAGGCCGAACCAGCAGGCATTCTCCCTCTGCTGGCTGAGGTGGGAACAGCAGGCACCCTTCCTCCACTGCTGGAGACATGGGTTCTGGACCTGTGGGCCTCTCCTTCTTGGGCTGTGGCCGCAATGGCTCCCCCACTCCTGGGCGCTGTTTGCACGTGCTCCTCCCTTCTGGGCTCTGGATGCACGGGCTCCCCCTTCTGGCCACTGGATGCACGTGATCCCCCCTTTTGGGCGCTGTATGCACCTGCTCTCCCCTTCTGGGTGCTGGATGAATGGGCTCCCCAGTTCTGGGCGCTAGTTTCCCCTCTTCGTATTGCGTGGGACATATGGCCAATATGTGTCCATATGTCCCACAGCCAAGGTACAACTCTGCCGCGAGGTTCTTTAAAACGGTCTCCCGGCCGTCATCCCCGACCTCCTGCTGTTGCTGTGGTTGCTGTTGCAGCTTTCCTCTCCCCCTTCTCTTCCTGGTCCTTCTACCCACCTTCCTCTCTTGGGCTGGTTCCTCCTCCTCTTCCTGGAAGGGGCAAACAACCACCAGTGCACATATACCCCACAAGGAAGGCACCAGTCTTGGTCCTCCAGACCACTGAGGAGGACCTCCAATTCCCTGCAGCCACCTCTCCAGCTCCAGCCTTCTTTTTTTTTTTCCCCAAAGAACAAAAAAAATCCCAAAACATTCCTTTCTACAAAAATACCGCAATATTCCCTGTCTGACGCTTGGAGGCGCTGTTATCCCACAGTGAGACAACATATGAAAGGGTAGTTTTGCAGGGGTGACAGTGGAGCGAAACTGAAACGCTATGAAGCTCAGTATTTTATTAAATAATAAAAAATAAATATAAACAACTAAACAAATAACAAACAAGTGTTGTGCCGGTGTATAAACCAGCAAGCTTAGCAATTGTTATATTTTCAGTTATTTACCTCCTGTCTCCACTCAAATTCTCTACTCCAAACCCTCATCCTGAGCGCAGACAGCTGCAGGCTTTTATACAGGTGACCATCTTCCGATTAGCAACAATTAATCAATTAATTAGCTCAGGAGATGGTCACTTTCTGCATGAGGATTTTATTTTTACCTCATTCATGTCACTAAGACAAAAAAAAAATAGTAGTAAAATTTGGACAAATAAATACAGCTACCTGTCTGCGAAACAAAGACAGGGACATGAGGTATAGGAAAATCTCATGAAAGAATTAGCTCTAGAAGACAAGCATTCTTACCGTAGATGGTTATGTTTTTTAATGGAGCAAGTCCTTGGGTGCTGCCATCTTCGAACGATGATAAAAAGTGTATCACAGCTAGAAAACTTTCTGGCAATATAGCACCCTTTTCTACTCTCTTGGTAAGATTGCACTATTTGCGTACTAGCAATTATGCTAGCAATAATCGCCTAGTGTAAAACATCTCTCTTAAATATATTTTTGTAAAATGGTAGGTTTGTTCCTATTTGTAATGTTTAAATGTTAGTGATATTTAGATCCTCCACTGTTAAGGTTAATTCAGTAGATCCCAGTGCCTTCACTGGTTAATCTTATGTCGAAAGGATTTGCAAGCTTTGTTGAAATATTCCAGTAAAAGATGGACTGATGTCCACAAAAGTCTTTTTCAAACAACTTTATCAAAATTAAGAAAGTAATGTATTCCATCAGTAAAGAAAAGTAATTGCCTGTAGTCTTATTACTACTGGCAAATATGTATTCTATTAACCATATCGTTTTGAGTAGATGTTCAGGTTGGAAATTAGAACGTACTTCTATCACCATTATATGAATAAAATGTAATTCACAATACCTTCCTCAACATAGTTTGCATATTAAAAGGGAATTCATGTCTCTTGTTCCATGTTTAATTTTGTTAAAACTATAATTGATTAATGTTCCTTTGTAAAGTAGAGATGAATAATGTATTACTTGTATAGCCTGTGGCTTAAAAAGTGTTTAATTTTAGTGACTGTAACAGTGTATTAGGAAATTCAAGTTGTCATTCTTGGTGGTACATTAAATTTAACCGTGGCACAGATGCATAGGCTGCAGTCAGTTGAAGTTCATCAGCTGTATCATGTTTTGCGTGCTAAACCCTTTTTGAACGGTGTAATGATAATGAAATATTAAGGGGATTTTGTTTAAAAGGCCTTTGATTGTTAGCATCTGTGTTGGCACATTTGATGAATGTGTGTTAATTTTTTCTTCACACATCCCCCGTCGAGCTCATTGATTTTCAGTGAAAATGTGCCAGAGAGAAAATTGAGCAAATTGAATAAACAGTACTTATTCTTAATACCAAGCATAATTAAATATGCAAATAACTAAAATAATTAACCTTAGGAGAGTGTTGAGGCCCCTTTTGAAAGCTTTTGTATTTGAGTTTAGTTGACATTTTGCCAATGACCATGAAGTGACAACTGTTTCATTGAACTTTCTGTTGTAATACATATTGGTTCATTGTGGTTCTGTTGTGGGATCTAACTGTTTCTAATGTCAAAGGAAAATGCTGACAGGAATATTTAAGTTTCTATAATATTACTAACATTGAATTGTCTTTTAGAATCAGTTTTAAGAAGCCAGATGGGGGTATATTCTGTATTTATCATTTTAAAATGTATGTGACTTTCTTAGCAAACATTCTCAGAACCAAAGCCACTGTGACCACACCAAGGCAATGTTTGATTTCCGAATAACAATATTTAACTCATGTTGATAGAACAAGCAGCACTTCCGTTTTATAAAGATATATAGCTTTGTAAACCATTGTATTAAATGAATATGTGGATAGGAACTGGAGTGTGGGGAAACATGATCATTTTATTGGAAGATACAGATTATTGGTCATGATCATCAAATAAAACTTACCATGCACAGAATTCTTGTAAAAGAGAGCCCACAAACTGTCTGAGTCTTAATAATAGCTACATATATGTAGGGCATTTAGACAGGGTGGAAAAGGACACCTGAGAAAAATAAATAAATAAAAAATAGTACATATGTACTTTTTTTTTAAATAATGATAATGGGTTTTTGCCTAACAAAACCATTATGTGCAAAATGTCCTTCAACCAGTACTTTCTCCCAGCATATTGTGTGTAACATATTGATAAATGATCTTGGAGATTTGTTTCTGATTGCCCTAACAGGTGAGAGAAAGGCAGATCTGACAATACAGTGTAAGCAGCTGGAATAGAAATACAATGTTAAAAAAAAAAAAAAAAAAAAAGATTTCAGTATCTAAAACAATAATAACAACTAAACTGACCCACATATAATGTAACCTAAGGTGGATAACCTTTTAACTTTTAATGACTTTATTCCCATCAATTAAATAACTTGTAGGACACCCAATGATTCACCTAAATCATTGTCCTTTTTAATTTTTTTTCTCAGTTTCCTGAGTAGCTTTAGTTTATATTCTGCATCACAGTGCATTTGAATGAAATCCACTTGGCAGTGAGAGTTCATCTTGCTGTAAATCAAGGACTTCACCGCCAGTGCGTTGGCTATGGGAGTAGAATGCATTGCCAGTTGGGATTTGGGTGATAAGTAGCTCTGCCCCCAGTTAGACTTGAGATCACTGTAAATCAGCATGTTGTGCTGGGCTCTACAGTGAATGACCTTGACCCAGATTTAGTTTCATTATGCTTAGGAAAAGCAAACTCCTAAATAAGGGGGAGGGATTGTGTACAGATCCACAATTCTGCATTGGCACCTTACCTTGCCCCAGACAGTTCTTTGTGATAGTATGATAAAATGTATGTTGACAGAGCATCACCGCACATTATTACATTTTTTTTCCCCCCCAGAACGGCTGGTTCAAAGACACTTCATTGTCAATGTATCATTATAACTTATTAGATTCATTATTTTGACTAATGATGGCCTCTAGCTAGCAGACAGTACTGATCTGCAACACACAGATCAACCCTGCTATGGTGCAGTACACTCGGGTCCAGTAGCTGCTGTGAAGCTATGTGTGCCATTTCCAATATAAGATATGCTGCTGAAGGTCAGAAAAGCATTCATCCTCCATGGAAGTGGGTGGGGGTGGGGGGTGGCAACACATTTGTGAAAAAATATCCATACACCGTTTTGTTAATGCATGAAAATCACAATTATTGCATGCAGTAGGTTTAATTATTTGAATGTATTTACATAGTTATTTTTCAAGATGATCCTTGAGAACTGGAAACATATTTCTGTTTAAACATGGTAAGCCCCAGGACATTAGTAAATCTATTCGGTAAGAGGGTGTAATTTGTAAGACAGTTCTATGCAAAGAATAACCATTACCTAGTGTATTTAGAATCCTAAAATGTTATGTGCAAAAAGCTGCAGGGATATGCTTATTATTTTTTATTACAGTATACATGTTTTTCTGTTATTCTCAGAGAAAATGTGCTGTTCTTAAGTGAGCAAGAAATCTTCATCCTAGTATTTTTGCCATGTATTGTTCATGTGCTTGACAATGCCTTAGTAAAAATATTTCGTATTATGCACACACACACATTTGCACTGAAGATCTGCATCATTTTAAACAGATAGAAGAAAAATGCTGTAGGTTTTTATTATATATGCTAACTGATAGGTTTTATTGTACACACTTATATTTGTTACTTTAAAAAAGGATACTGTATTTGAAACATTAGCTAAAAAAAATAATTGGATAATTTTTACAGTTAATGGATCAAGCACTTGTCAAACATATGGTGTGTATACAATTTACAAAATACAATTTTATTTATAGAACCAACATTTTGTTCAGTGAATAAAATGATAATGTTTTGCTGAAACGTTTGAATGGTTTTGGAGGTTGGTATGATCAACCAATACACCAACTGGGTTACCCATAGCAGTATCTTTTTAAGAGCACTTTGCTGCACCATGTAATCACACTGTATTGAATCAACCACTTTCAGTGGTTATCCTGGGATTACTCCTTAAATAAATGTTTGATGCAATCCGTGGGATATTCATTGTTGGTGGAAAATGCTTTAAAATCCAACTATGCCTTATCTAGACAGGGAAAAGCTGGATTACTTATTATCAATTAATCAAATAAGTATGCACCACTGCCACCTTTCAAAAAATAATTATTTGTGATTTCTCCCATTTACTAATATACAATCAAATGAATTTATGAACCTGAAATGTCCAGCCAACAACTATGCCTACAAGAAAGATACACACATTAAGCAGTCACAAGTGCTGGTGCAGGTGTTTTAATAATGTATTATTTTTAGAAAATTGGAAAACAATAACTAGTTTATAATTTGAAGTTGCCTTGCTGAATAATTGGGTCACAATTAGGGCCTAAGATGGGAATACCAAATGTGTGTTTTTTTTTTCTCTATCTAGAAAACAGCTTCATGAGTCTATAGCTTGCAGTACATTTGCGAAATGTGAAGCTGCTTGAAATGTAAAACAACAGCCAAAAAGTAGACCAACAAATATTCCCTGAGTATGGATAGGAAAAAAATTTTATGTGGTAAATTAGACATACACAATAATAGCTTGACTGGATAAAGAGTTGAAGGGACCTGCAGATGCTGATATCCAACCACGTATTGAGAGGCCGAGACTACATTACATTAGTGGAACACGAGCGAAGGCGAACACTCAGAAAGAAAGTTGTAGAGAGCTGTACATTTGGTTGAAAAGTAGAGGATTATGCCAAGTTACTGGACTCTGGTGATGCCCTGACTGGCTGGACTATACCTGGCCTTGAATAGCGCATGACCAGTAGGGGTCCCTGTGGCATAGTCAATAATAAAAACAAAATGGTGTTCTAAAAAAAAAAAAAACACAAGTTAAAATAATCCTGATTATTGTGACTTAAATGGAGCTTTGTCTTTGTTCCTTGCCACTGCCCTTTTTTCATGCCTGTGGTGACACACATTTAGCAATATCCATAGCCTAGGATTCTTAATGTGGAGCTAGACTTTTATTAGCATTACATGAAGTCATCATTTTTTTTTTAGAAATCCCAGTAATGGAATTTAAAATTATCCGGCTGTGTGGGATCTGCCTTTGCTTTCTGTTGTGGGATTTTGTTTTATTTTTATTAAATTTAAATTTGCTTTAAGGTGACAGGTTGTAAAGAATAACTCTTTAGTCATCCATCATGTGATCTAGTATTTGTTTCCTACCTGTTTTCTGCACAACCTCCCACAGTGGGTCTAAGGTGGTGTGCTATAGAACTAGCTGTACAATAATGAAAAAAACATCAGCTACCGGTATGTTTCCTTGAGGCTGATTTCACTGACTCTTCAGGCACGTGCTGTACTACACATCACTGATGTTTAGTCGGCAAGTTCACAACTCAAGGTGCTTTTGAAAGGTTTGCTAACGTCCCCATGTGCGCCACACTAACAAGCTAACGATCCTCGTCCTCATCTTCACGATCAAGTTCTCTTTGTTGTCTTATCCAATTCCATTATAATCATCAAGACCATTTCAAATTATATTACAGTCTATCTTCACCAAGACATAAGCAAACAATCCAAACCTGAATCTTAATATTAATTTATACTTATCTACTTCCTCATTTCAATTGTAAAGAATACATGTAACATCTCATCTTAGCTTCCATGTACAAGGCAGTAACAGATATGCAGTGCATGCTTTTTCAAGAAAAATCATTTATACTACTAGAGGGTGAAATTCAACATTATTTTGTTTAGTGCTCTCTAGAAATTGCAACAAAAAAGATGCATTTTGAATGAGCAAATTGGTTTCATACATATATTGTGATGGTTATGGCATATTGCTCAAGAGCAGTAAAATTATTCTTTAACAAAATATGATTAAATAGCTTATTGCATTAGGTTGATATTACAAACGGGGAAATCAATAATGCTTACAACAACAAAAAAAAAAAGTAATGAAAAAAGTGTAATACATAAAAAAAAAAAAACATTGTTGCATTACACAGTCATGATTCATAATTATAACCCTTATGACACAGATTTTTTTCATATGCGATTATCAGTATTAAATTATTGATTTAAAAAATAAAAATGCCTTTACGAAACATTGTTCAGTACCTTTTAAAACACCAGAATTTAAACTTGATTGGTAACAAATCAAATGGACAACCTAACAATATATACATGTGTGAATAGACAAACATATAATATTTAATTTGTATAGTATTACAATATAGATCATTTAAATATCCTGTGGCTTTATAATTATTATTTTGTTGCAAATCTACTGCCCAGATTGTAATGATGGTTGCAAGATATAAGGTCCATTTTGAGTTAATGAATATTTTCATTAAAAATGCTCTACATTTAAATGTTTTAAGAGCCTTGTCATAACATTCACTAAGCTTACACATGACAGCCAGCATCTGTTACTGTATTTTCATCTTAAATATTTGATGATTTCCTCTCTAAATCCAACAGATTCATAGCCCAAAGGGTTTCATTTTCTTACAGCGTATGTAATTCAAGAGACATTTATAAGGGCACAGGGCTGCATAAGAATATGACTTAAGATTACTAACGCATCGCTGCAAAAAGTCTGAGGATATACAATGTACAGCATACAAATTACTATATAGGGGTGCTCTAGCCCAGAAATATATAGCCTTACTCTTTACTTTAGGGATATAGAGTAGTAATATCCTATACTCAAAGCAATAATTCTAAAAGACCCTGCAAAACACGTGGCATTTGGTACATTACAGTTCATCTATATGTAGATACTGTAGATAGGTAGTATAATGCTTTTACATGGTCTTCTTACCAATTATTATTATTTTTTTTAATGCGTATAATATTTAATGAGAAAGAAATGGTAATTTAATACAGAGAACCAACAATCTATTACGTGAGTAACATATTATTATGTGATAAGACTGAGGTTTGTCCATTGATAGGTCATTCTCACTTGACCTTGTGTGCATAGAAAAGGTAGCTCACCATGGTAACCCTGGTCCTCAGGCTTTCCAGACAGTAAATCATTTCAGCCCTCTTCATGTAATACTTTTATTGGCTGTGCAATTGAAATGTCATGCTTCACGAACAGAGAAGCTAGTAATTTCTTACGCGTGATTAAACAACCTCTGTAAAGTGAGAACATGGCTGAAACTGTAAAGACTGTTGGAATAAAAACAATATATTTTTTAAAGAAATGTCTTGGTTTATGACACTACTTCCTTAAATGTCTAGATTTTGTTAAAGATATATGTGAAATATCTTTTTTAAGCCAATACATTTTATTTTTTTAATTATCTCTTGTAGACTTTAAAAATACACGAGAAAAAAAAAATACAGCAAATAGGTTTATGAATATTAATAAGGTAACCAATTACCTTTGGGAAATTCTTTCTTTGGTAAAGATTGTAATCTCAAAAGGGTTGAAGAGCTGTTCCATCTTTGTGTAATTTGTTGAAAATGTGGTGGAAAAACACAGGTTCTTATGTAAATAGAACAATTTTATTAACACTATCCTAATTTTCCAGAATGTCTGTCATATGATTATGGAATCTTTGACTTCAGGTACAGTGGGATATTTTCATGATGCTCATAGTTGGGTAATGTTGTTTTTTTAACATGAATATGTGTGTATGGATGTTTTGGACTCATCAACATGTTTTTTTATTTTTTTGTTTGTTTGTTTTTGTTTTGTTTTAAGGTGTGTAACAAAAACATCTTATTGTTTCCAGGAGTTCTGGTAGGGGCCACTGTGTAGACAGAGTACCCCCAGCTAGGAATACAACAGACAATTGTGAGGGTCAGGAGTAGTGATTGTTTACCCATACAGTAGATGTAGGTCATGGGGACTGTTATTGATAAAGATGTTTCAGTAAAGGAAATGGAAATACAGCACACTTGTTATTCTGAAGATGGAAAGAATGTGTGTTGTCTCCTTTTAGACCCTTGTTCCTGTTGAAAACTGAACTAAGCATACTCCACAGAACAGGTTCCCAACTAAAAACTCATTACTTTCACACTATTCTGCTTTCTGTTGAATCGTTGGAGCTGATACGTTCATTGCCTACAGTGCAACAATAATATGTCCAATGTCTGTGGAACTAAAAGGTTTCAAATTAAACTATTGTAAGTTTATTTGGGAGCACACAAATAAACTATACCACTATAAAATATTTGTGTGTGATTTGATATGGTATATATATATATATGTATAATGTATATCATTTTAATAGCTTTTAAATGTAAAAGTGGTAAAGAAAACTAACAAAAATTATATCACTTTAGTTTTGGGTTGGATAAAGTGAAAATAATAGGCAGAGAATGTAATTTAGTAATTCCTGAGTACATAATTTTTTATGTCTAGGTTTGTGTGTGGTTCTGTTTTTTTATGTGGTGTAATCAAATAGTATATTATATCACAGAGGAATGGTATATTGTATTTAGCTTTGATGCTTGATATTTGATACTTGTCTGCTCTTTAACTGAAAAAAGCTTATTGCAATGGTTACTGTGAAGAACATTGAATGTTATACGAGTCTGCAGAAACCTAAATATTCCACTCAGTCATTTTATATTCTAGACTAATCAAATATTTTGCCAGTTTTTAAGAGTTGATGATTAATCTATTCCTGAATACTAATATAGTTTATGAACAAATAATTTTTGGTTGAGTTTAAAAAGCTAATAAATGCTCTACCCCAATGTGCATAGCAGATAGGTTAAGGGGTACTGCACCATACATGCATCCATACATAGTCACATACAAAAGTATTGGCACACTACACTACTTATAACACATTTCAAGGTAACAGTTTAAAGACAAGCATTTTGTAAACGTTAACCACTTTGTAAATCAAAATACACAATTTCTTATTTAGTTTAAAGTATTGGTTCATGATAAAAGCATTAACACCCCTGCTTTAGTATTTCATGTGCCCTCCTTTTGCTTTTATTGTAGCTTTCAGACGTGTATAATCACTCTTAACCAGTATGTTACATCTTCGTGAAATCTAAACCCATTTTGGCTTGCATATTTTCTTCAGCTTCGACAGATTCTATGTACAAAAGCATTTCTATTGCCTGGTGATTTGCGAAGGCCATTCTAGAACTTTTATCTTCATTTTCTTTAAGAATTCCCAAGTTGACTTAGCCACATGCTTTGGTTCATTGTCGTGATGAATTATACAGTCTTGTTTTGATACATGGCTTTATTCATTCGATCTTCAATCACATGAATATCGCCAGCACCTCAACTGCTAAGACACTCCCATATTGTAATTGAACCACCTCCATGTTTAGCTGCAAGTACAAGGTTTTCTTCAATGAAGGCTTTACATTTTGTTTCTTCAAACATACTGTTTATTTTTGGGGAAAAACTTATATTTTATATCTCATTTCCATGAGCAGCCAACTGTGTGCATTAAAGCATTCAGAATGAATCAATGTGTTATGTTTTTTTTTTTTTTTATTTTTTTAAACTGTATATCTGTTATGCATTTCTCTGTATTTTAAGTTTTATGGATTTTCTTGTTACTGCATCTTGTAAAGCGTTTTGTGATGGTGGTCCACTATGAAAGACACTATATAACATAAAGATTGATTGATTGATAGAGACAAGCCAGAAAGGAGGGATGTTGCCCAGCTGCAGGTTTTTTTTTTTTTTTTAATGGGGTGGTCAATGTGAATTGAATAACCATTCCACAGTTTTTTTTCCGGTATTTTCCACTGTTATTGGCTTTACACCAATTCCTTGTTTTTTGTACTGGGGGTGTTTTGTCGGTTTATATCGGTTAAAACTGAAAATCAGAAGCCCTAACTATAATGCAGCTTTAAATGAGCTAATTTACATTTTTACAGGCTTTTAATGTAAAGGTGCCAGTACTTTTGTCAAGAATAAATATTTCAAGCTGCTTAAATGCATTAGTGGCGAATGTTCACTAAATGTGTGTATTTAACATGTTTTTTTGTATTATCTTATATTAAATGTAGGATGTCAATACTTTGGTCTGCGACTGTATGGTATATGTATTAATAGTAAACAAAAAATTAGAATAGTAATTGTGAAGTAATGGAATTTTCTTTTAGTATTATTGCATAATGAGAAATATATACATTTCCCAGATAGGTTGCCTAATTTTCTGTTATTGTTGCTCTTACAAATATTATGAAAAAAGTCTGCAGGGATAACTATTTAATAGGTCAGACAGTCAATCCCTTTGCGGGTGGCCAATGCAATGGCGTAAGACATGAGTGTGCAACTGTATTGACCCTCTGCAACAGAAGGGTATGAGTTCAAACTGGGATCCAAACAGCCTGAATATTCTGTTTGTTTCCAAATCTCAGTCTTGCACAGCACCAGGGTCAGCCTGCTCAGTGATGAGTTTAGTGGTTGCACAGGGGAATTAATAGAAAATTACCACAGATACTTTACTGCCAACTCTACTCTTGGCTGCTGAACAGGAGCTGACACTGGTAGGCACTTATTGAACTTGCCTGGGGCCATTCTAACCTTACGTTCCTAGCACAGCTTTTTTCCCCAAAAGAGCCCCCAAACCCCTCTAAATTAGAGTATCAAACTTGTTTATTTATTGAGCTGGATTTCAAAAAACATAGCATAACAATTGACACTTGTAATCTAGCCTTTCAATAGCTTACAGTATGTCACAAAGTAAACTACTAAGGGGGAAAAAAATATGATTAATTAGTTTAATTCATTTATGTAGCTTTTGTTTAGACTACCTAAAAGAAATTTTAAATTGACTTATCTTTTTTGACAAATGTGTTTTACTTGATTAAAATACTGGGTCTTTAGCTGTAGAGTCAACTTATGGATCTAAAATAATTTTAATCGGCATTTAAATACTGATGATAGAAAAACATCAGAATCGATTAGCCATTGTATGTTTACAGCTCACTTTAATTGCTTAAAAACGCAATTCGTCAGCTTTATGTTATATCGACAAACGCTATTGATTTATCTGATTTTGGCTTTGTCTTGTCTTTTGTACATAAAATTCACATATGTTGTTCAAATGGGAAATGGTTGTATCGATTCCCTTAACTTGAGCCCAAATGCTAAAGATTTTTGGATAAGCTTTCTCATTACTTAAGCCAGAATCAATAAGGAACAGCATCTTTTAATGAATGAGCAGTTTGAACACTGTACTGCAGAAATGGGGTCCTGTTCATCCTCTGCTTTTCAAATCGATCACCTAGGTTGCTTAAGTGAGGTCCAATTGGTTGACATTGTGGTTTGCTTTTGTGTATAAACTTGCAGCTTCAGAAAAGAGGAGACGAGCTACAGAGACAGCAGAAAGAAGTACTTTCCCTGCAACAGAAAAAAGATGGACTCTTTGCTGAGGTATGAATAAAATAAAGTGGCAGCAAATTAAACCTATTTTATTCCTGCAACAATACTGCGAAACATTGCGCACCTGCAGTTTTTCTGCAACAGTGAGTTCACAGGTAATGCATGGGTATTTAGCAAACAAAACAAATGTTAAATGAAGGCTGACTAGCAATACTATATTTCCACTTCAGATAGGATAATTTGGTAATCACTGGAATGGAGTTCACATTTTAGTTGAAATGCTATATATGCAGCTAATTATTTTGCTGTGGTCATTTATTTTGTTGGGATTTCTTTCAGTTTCAAACTCAGGAGCGCAGGATTTTCCAGCTTCAGGAATCACTGCAAAGTAGGGATGTTGAGGCTGAGCATTGGAAGGCTCAAATCGCACAGCTGCAGAGTGAGCTGGAAGCTACCCGTAACTTATATAAGCAGGCCGCATGTCAGGTACAGTATTGCGAACTGCAGAACAGCTCCATAAATTACCCTAATTACCCCTCTGCTTAATTATCTCAAAATGATCTATTGATGTATATGTAAAGCATGATAGAGACCTCATGTTGCGCTGTATAAAATAGATTGGTTTTCAGTTATTCACCTATTGACTTAAACATTCCAATTGTTTAAGAGTAAGATGTCCCTTGAAATATATTTAATGTTATTGATCGTATTTGGGCTTCATAGCGAAAAAGATTTTCTTCGTTTTGTACGGTAACCCTTCTTTCCAAAAGAGGATGATAATTTAATCTTAAATAAAATAGGGCATTACTGCAAGTTCTTTTTAATAGTGTTTTAAATTTGTGTACATTTTTTTATTATTATTATTCTTTTATCTAAGGTAAGTTTGGTTAAACTTGGAAGGGGAGGTTAATATCTGATATAAGGAAGTTGAATCTGCTTTATGTATTGTAAAAAAATAAAATAAATAAGTGTTACAAATATATTTCTAGGTAGAATTTAGAAATTGTTCAGTATTCTCTTTTTAAGTATATGAATTGGCTGATATATGTTTTAAATGTTGCGGACAAATTGGTACTATCAAAGTCAGAGTGTTCTTTATATTATATAGATATATAGCACTATGCTATATTTTATATATATAATATATATATATATATATATTCTTCTATAAAATAACACATCTTAGCTACCAAGGGGAATAAGAAAGCCTCAAACTGTTCAAGGTTTTACATGATTTGAGTCCATTATTATCCTCCTGGTTAAAAAAATAAAATAAAACACAATTTATTTTGTTGTTCTTTATTTTTTTGTTCCTTACATTAAAAAAAAAAAAAAAATGATCAGGGTATTTCTTGATGGATATATTGTCACATATAAATACATCATTACGGGTTATACAACGATAACTCTCTTTTATGCCACAGTTAAAGCTAAAATGACATTATAAAAAGAACAGGTTACAGTTTGTGAGCTTTTTTTTTTATCCAGAAGCTTTATCCTCGTTCGAAGCGTGCATTTATCAATTTTGTTTTTAACAGGTCTGATATTAAAATGAGGAATTGATTGTTTCAACTTTATATTAATAAATTATACAGTCATTGTCTGCTGTTGTGTAGAAGCAGTGATGCCTGGGGATAGATATCTCAAACAATTTCCAACACATATACAGTAAATAAGGTTAGCAAAATCACCATTCTGTACGGTATATATCCTTTATAAGATTTATTTTTTGTCAATATTATTTTGTGCAAAACTACCTGTACAGATAGATAGAAAATGTTTCAAAAGTACAATATCTGTTCCTACCTTTGTTTGCTACAAACTGTTGTCTGCTTCAATATAACAAGTGCATTTTACACTGCTCAGTACAGTGTAAAGCCTTCCTGCAGCAAATATGACCTGTTTCCCACAGAATAGGTTGATTTGAATCTGTCACAGAGCAGCTTAAAGCAGTTTTTTTGCACTACAAGTAAAATCACTGAAATGATACAGAGTAGTAGATTATTAGACCCAGACTATTTTCTAGGGAAGTTCTTTTTTTTTGTTCTTTACCAGACTGCAAAAGGAACTACCGTAAATTGAATGTTTTCCCAATGTATATGCAATCCTGAAATCTGTTCTAAAATGTTTTAATGAAGGCCCTGTCAGTGATATCACATTTAGCTACATTTTCTATTAAAATGTTCTATATTTTTGACAATGTTCATGAGCATTTCATGATTATTTAAAGAAACACTCTTACAGTGTTTCTCAGGGTATGTTATTAGTATTTAGGTATTACTTTTACAATTTTTTTTACAGATATTTAAGTTATTTTAAGTCTTAGAAATCTTTCGACACCTGTTCTCAAGAGGCAGGATTTCTCTTCTGTATTGCTTTGCAAATAAATAGAATGAATCTGTATTGCTGCTGTAAGACCTACAGCATGCCTACTGTGTAAGTCTCTTAAGAATTCTTGTTTGTATCGTTTGATATGGAATCTTCTCCTTTCCAAAAATATCAGTTAATATAAGTTAGTATTAAAGACTTAAGTGCAATTACACACTGTATAATGACCCTTTGTTTTTTTAAAGCTTTGTCTGTTTTGTGTTGTTATGTTTTCTTGTTATGTGCTATTTTCATTGATAATAACCTTTGATTTTTAAGTTTATTATACATGTAAGTAAGAACACATGAGAGGCTGTACATTCGTATACGGTTGTCTCAGGTTTGAAACTGCTCTGAGATATCCGAGAAGTCTGTATGTTACCGTAAAAATAAATAGCCAGGAGTGAGTTCTTATATGTCAATAAATAAAATTAAAAATTGCAAGAAATAACAATGGCCAGAAATATTAGCAGTCAGTATGCTTTTGTATGTGTTTTATTCTGGGACATGCTGCCATTGCTGAAAGATTTTGTGAAAATTAACTAGTTCTGGTTGCAAATGCTTCCATGGGTTCCTTTTTTCTTATAAAAAATAAATAAATAAAGAATTGCATGCTATGACCGAAAGGTTGACTCCGTTGTACCTAGATCATTCCTTGTTTTCATTTCTGTCTCTTTTGTTCGCTTAAATTCTCAGCTTGAAGACCTAAAGCTTACCGTTCAGCAGCAGGGGCAGTCTTCACAGGACAATCAGAATATGCTTACTGCTGAATCTGCCCACTGGCATGATGCTTTTGTGGCTCTTAAATCAGATTTCATAGAACTTGAAAAGAAGCATCTTCAAGCTTTAGCTGAGATCAACTACAAAGAGGAAGCGACAAAGAAACTCAATGCAGAATTTATGAAAGCAACGGCCAAGGTGAAATAATATTTTCTGATTTGTAATGTGTAAATGTGCATGCACTAGTGATGGTGTGTTTCATGAAACCTGATAATGTGTAACATATGCTTATAAATGTATTATTCTACCCCTAATATCTTGCATACACAACTAATCTGCATTACACAAAACAAAACATAACTGTAACCACTGTTAAGTCTTGTCAACTGAAATCAATTTGGATCAGAAAGACTCTGATTTCAAATTACTCTAACCTGTGTTCATATCAAACCAATAAAAAACAAATAAGAAACAGGATTTTTTTTCTGTATTTGTTTATGCAAAAACATAAATGGAAGAAGCAGCCACGGAAGGTTTTCATAATACATACACCTCTACACGCAGTAATTAGATAAGCCAGTGGTTTTCTGGTAGCCATTTTCTATTCTGTTGTTATTTGTCCATAGTTAAAATGTATCTGATCCTTGTAAAATTAATTAATATCCTTCATTGACCTGGTTATAGTTCTAAAAGTTAATTCCTTCTAATGTGAAATTATTGGCATCATATAATTGTTTTTTAATTTTTATTGGGACTTGTCAGGCATTTGTTATAATGTACTACTGATGACCCATTAAATAATTTGGAGAGGTGGAGAGCTACTGTGCTACATAAAAAGCACCTCTAGCTACACAGGCTTCATAAAGGTGATCTGAACACAACAGGAGTGTAAAAAAGGATGTAGTGAAATGTGTCTTTTTAAGCACACACAAGATTAATAACAGGATATTAAGATAAACAGAAAATTAGAACAGTGTAATACTAGTATTTGTAACATTAGTGTTGTAAGTGCTTGTCATCTTATGAAAAACCTTAATGGCTGTCACCTTTAAAAAAAGTATTCTATCAGGCAATACAAAAATGTGAATGTATTAATGATATTCAGCATTTTTATGCATGGTAGATAGCACATTCTATAATTTCATTAAACATGCAATGGATTCAGCAGGAATTATTCTAGGATATTAATATATATTATATATATAATTATATATATAATATATATATATATATATATATATATATAATTTATTAATATATATTTTATAAAATGCAAAAGAGTTTTCCATACGGTATGCACAAAGATTAGTTCCAAAACAAGGTTCTGATTTCTTTAATACTACTACGACTACTAATAATAATACAAATACATCCTTACATCTTATTACTATGGGTAGCATTTCATCCCACACAGTGTAATACTTTGTATAAATGTGCATGAATGTTTTTAGGTAGCATTGCAGTGGGTTAGGACAATGTTGTAAATAATAAATTGTGGGATGCAGCCAGGCTTGCAGAAAATAACTATTTGAGGGATGGTGCATGAAGTGAAAGCTGTAATTTTGACAGGTGGCAAGGTGTCGTGTCATCAGGCCTTCCCAAAGCCTCATATCTCATACCCATTGATTAATGGCTCTAATTAAGGAATGAAATCAAGCATGTGAAGACAGTGGATCGCTTTAGGTCCGTGTTTGGTAGTTTTCTCTTCCTGGCGCACAACTCATCCATCTAAATATCACTGCTCTTTCATTTGTTACAGCTGGATGATACCAAACATGAGCTAGAGGGGGTGCAGGCAGAGCTTGTCGAAGCCAGTCGTGAGCGGGATGCATTACAGATTGAGGTATGAGCGTGTGTTGTATTGTAGACTGCTTCATCTACATTATTCTAAATCCACAGCTATCATTTCTGATGCTAAAATGTATTACCCTTTGTACTCTTTTTCCATCATCACCCTTTACATTATTTAGCAGTCTGTTGTTTTTTATTTATTTATTTTTATTTTGTTTAATATTTATTCTAGTTTTTAATGCTTTCCAGCTGTTCTGTTCAAATTTGAAAATTAAGTGCGATACATTTGTTTTTTAGTTTTCCTTTATTTTTTAATTTTGTTTTAAATAACAATACAAAATTTATGTGGGCATTATGAGCCCTTTATGGAGCGAGTTGGGGGAGGGGGTGGGGGGGGAGGAGTAATGAAATGAGACTGAAAAGGGAGGGATTTGTGGAAAGCGTGCAAATCAGGCTCTGTTAATGAATCTGGTCTAATGTTTGCTGTGCTTAAACTACATCCACTCGGACTGCTTACTAACAAGACTGAAAGTCTGGCATTACACTGTACAACTAAACAAGTCCCTGGGGAGGCTGTTCTTCTTCTTTGGTCCTGCATTATAATGCTTAAGCATTGAGTCCCCTGTAGACTCTCAGTTGTAGATACAGTTTGAGAGAGCCACCAGCTGGTGTTCAGGGATGCATTGTCAGTTTTATCTATTTCTGCTAATCTGTTTTGCATGTTAAGAATATTACCTAAATTAAATGAAAACAAGGCACTAGCTAATTTAAGTTGCCATTGGATTTTACTTTGGAATGCATCAATTGTGTCTAGTTTTTTTTTTTTTTACAGTACATGTACATTTAAGCTTTTAATGTGTTATTTAAAAAAACAACAAAAAAAAAAACAAAAAAAAAAAAAAACACTTTGCATCAGATATGTACTTTAAAAATAAGAAATATCAATTTGGTTATTGATATAAATATTATGCTACCCAGATATATAAATATTAATATTAATATTAATATTAATGGACAGCATATTCAGGCAAAAATACCAAAAAATGAAGAATCAGTAATATTATATATTATATATTGTGTTCCTGGTTATCAGGATTGATATAATTTCCCCCACATTTGTATTTATGTTTTTATTTGTTTATTTATTTATTTTACTTAATTGGGCTATGGATGTTAGTTGTATTCATTTCACAGTGTGTTTTATTTTAAATTTTTAGATGGGATTTTAGTTTGCCACTTTATAAGATTACAAATCATCAAAAAAAGTATCGCTTCCCAATGCAAATAAGCTTTCACCCAGTTATGCACGTTACGAGGATGTAGTGTAGAGGCTACATTTTAATATCGATCATTTGCTAAATTATTTTAGCATCCGCACAGAGGAAAAAAAGATTTTTCATGAGTTCTCGCATGACCATATGAGGTATTAGTCAGTGTGAGGTATTGCAAGCAACCTCATTGCTTTCAAAAATCAAAGTTAAATGGTTCATCTATCATCAGAATTTGTGTCTGGGCGACTTGTCTGAACATCAGTATGATTTATGGTTTGAATTGGAGGAGTCAACCATGCATGTTTCTTAGTTTATCGTTTTATGCTGTCTTCAATTAAATGTCTATAAACAGAGTGATGGCTTTACGACATTGTCCATCAATAAAGACGATCAAGTTTTGCATGATATGTAATTTTCACAAAAATAATGCCATTTTGACTTCTGGCATACAAGGTTCTACAAACCTGTCTGTATTAAATATAAATATGAAAAGCAGTTCCCAAATGTCTTTTTTCGTTTTATGTAAGTAGAAAATGACATCATTTGAAATATTTGCGTCCCCTTGATTTTGTTATTAAGCTAATGTTTTTGTTGTTGCTACTACTTCAACAAGCAGGTAATATGAATTATCAGTATTTGATTATTCCTACATAATCCTGTATTTAAGAGCACATTTTCTGTAAATATCAAAATGCATATTTTTCATAAAAATATATTCAAAATATGCATACATTTTCTGTAAATATCAAAATGCATATTTTTCATAAAAATATATTCAAAATATGCAAACATTTATGTTTTTTCAGCATGTTGATGGGGTGTTTGCTGATTCTGCTGTGTGTAAAGGTTATAAGCAGAGTGTCACAGGGGAAAATATTTCCTAGCCAGAATATAAAAATAAATCAGCTTGCAGAGGGAATGTATACGAAAAAAATCCTGGCTTTCATTTTCTGTGAAGACATTGAATAATGATACTTTCGGTTTCCATATATATGAATATATAGCATTTGCTGTGGCAGCATGTGGGGGCTGAATCATTGCCTGCAAAGCTCTCTCCTGATATAGTGGTTGACTGCCATGCTTACATTATAAGTAAGATTAGAATTCAGAGTTTATTTGGTATATATTGACAACCTTTTGTAATATAAACTGAATTAGCTGCTCTGTACAAAGCTACTTGAAGTAAGAAGGCTTTACTTTCTGCCTTAGACATCCTATTTATTTGTTTTGATTAACTGTGATATTCCTTCCAAGAGTATTGACTGAGGTATACCCTAGGAGAAATGGAAGATATTAAATCGAAGCCTCCAATTACTGACATATTCAGCTTTACTTATTCCAGCAGTAACATGCTTGCAAAAAACCTACCTTGATACTGTGTCTTGTAAAATTACTATGTATCTGTCAAAATCAGTAATGTTTTTTGCCAATAATCTAAATGACATTAGCTTTAAAGAATTACATAGACAGCCAATGTAGTTTTTGGGGTTTTTTTCTTCTCTAGTTTGTGATGCAGAAATGATATCTAAAACAGAACATAAGGACATGTATTATTATTTTGTTATATTCAGTAAACCAAAATATGTGTATCATAAGTTAGCATACATGAAGTTGCCATTATTATTATTATTATTATTATTATTATTATTAGTAGTAGTTAGTAGTAGTAGTAGTAGCAGAAGTAGTAGTAGCAGAAGTAGTAGTCTAAAACAAAACAAAAAATGCTAGTAGACATGTAATTGTTTAACTTAAAAATAACTTTCCCCAACCTTAATATGAAAAAGACCAATGTTAAATGTATAAGATGGATATTTCAAGGTTGCAAGACTTGTCTAACATAGTGTAGTTTATGACATTGAAAAACAGTGACTGTATTAAGAGCCTGCTGCATTTTGTACAGATGGTGTAGAATAGCAATATGTCAGTGTAAGACACAGAGTGAAATAATTAGATTGTCGTATCAATGAGAGCAGCCCCGAACTCAGAGAACAGTGTCACAGGCCACACAATTTTTTTTTCCTGCTTTGCATTCAATACTAAAGAAGTAGTACTGTTTTACTGTAAGCAACATGTTAGGAAAATGTTTCGGTGTGTTTGAAAACAAACATTGGAGGTATTTATAGGCGTTTGATGCCATGGCAACCACACATTTATTTATCTTTTAAGTCTAATGTCTTTGTGATGTCATTCACTATATAGCTAATGATGTAACTATCTACTGTTCCTTTCTGTTTAAACCTTCAGGCCAATTTTTCTTCCATGGTATGTCTATTCCTTGGAAAGGGCTGAACTATTTGTTAATTTACTTTTGTACTTATATGTGATACGTAGTTCTGTATTATTTTATATAATGATGTACCTGTCTCTCCTTTTTTTTATTTATTTATTTATTTATTTATTTATTTATTAGCGTACACCCTTATCCAGGGCGACTTACAGTTGTTACAAAATACCACAGTACAAAGTATCACATTATAGAATATCGCAGAATACCACAATACAGATAAGATCAGTTATCAAGTACAGTAAAATCAGTAGAAAATAAGATCAATTTCAAATCGGAGCAAAATAAAGAATACAGTAAATACATTTCAGAGCGAGTTCGACTAAGAGCAGTTAAACTTATAGTACAAATATTTGCTTAAATGAGTAAAGTCCATTAAGAGCATGTAGTAAGTAAGACAGATGGATAAAAAAACGATTTAAAATAACAGCAATTACAAAATTTACCTATAAGAGTAAAATCAAGTACACGATACAGGAAATAGTTATATTGAGGAGGCGCTGGAAGGTGGTCAGGGACTAGATTCTTTTTATTTTATTACATATTTTGCAAAATATACTATATACAAAATTTTATGTTTATTTTCTTTATTTGCGATTTCACTTTACATGTGCTTTTACAGGTTTTAGTGTCCCTTAATGTATCTATGATCCCTTTATGTTTACTGTGGACTAAACTGTCATCCAAATTTGCATCCCTTCTAAAAGCTATGATCACTGCTTTCAGAAATATTTTATTGATTTTTTCTGAATTATGAAATATACTGAAATGCTTCCAAACAAATGTAATTTAATAAGTGTCAGC
The DNA here is from genome assembly GCF_017654505.1 of Polyodon spathula. Taxonomy (NCBI): domain Eukaryota; kingdom Metazoa; phylum Chordata; class Actinopteri; order Acipenseriformes; family Polyodontidae; genus Polyodon; species Polyodon spathula. Next base: position 75,835,740 of record NC_054536.1, read on the forward strand.
ACTGCAGCACAGTTTTGCCCTGCAATTGCTTCTTGTTTGTGTACTTTTTTCTGGTCTCTGAATCTCGGAGGTGTGGGCATGTGTGACAGGTTGGCTGTAGGGTGACGTCAGACCGGCAAGATGTACACAAAGAAAAAGTGACTGCCGGGCAAAACTGCACTGCTGCGCTGATATTTATTAAATTAAATAACACAAAAACAAAAGGGCACAATGGGCAAAACTGCACTGCTGCGCTGATATTTATTAAATTAAATAACACAAAAACAAAAGGGCACAATGGCCAAAGTAAAGATTTTCACAAAATACAAATAAAAAATAAACACAAGAAGTACCTTAAAACTAGATAGCATTTGTTTTCCTTTCAGACAGTGGATTTCTTCTGGCTTTTATACTCTGGCTGGAGCCCAATTAATCAGTAATTAACAATGACCTAATTAAGGCTCCAGCCACATTCTCACATGTATTTCTGGCAGGGAGGAATTTAACCCCCATCCTGCCGATCCAAAACAACTGATCGCACATTCATAATAATAATAGAAACAAATACATATGCAGTCTAACTTCATTATAACAACCCGCCCTGGCACCTGGAGAAATGTTTACTATATTAGGTTGTTCACTATAATAGGGTTTGGCAATTTGCTGTATCAAATGTTGAAGAAATGTTCAAATTGAATTGATCATCTTTATACAGTTGTTCTTTCAAGACAACTTCATATCGATCAACATTTAAACTGTATATCGTGCTCCCACGCCAGGGTTCTCCCCAGGCCTTTTCAGCCAGACGGGCTGCCCGGCAAAGTGGCTGTCGCTTTCTGGCTGAAAAAACATGATCCACCCATCTTGCAGGTGCTACTGTGCCTTTAACAATAAGGACTGATTGCGATTCTAGCAGATTAGATCAGTTGCGTGTTGCTGACACAGCATTTAACCAATCAGAGATTTGAAGGGGCAGGTTTTGTGTATTAAGCACTTCGAGAGGCTAAAACGTTAAAAATGACTCCTAAAAAAATAACCAATTATTTTCAAAGCAAAAATAGCGACAATGAACGCAGGGGGTCAAAATATGCCGGCAATCGGCGCAATCCACAACACATCTGACTAAAATGCAAAATAAAAAAACATTTCCACTTGTGGTTCATTTTCATTACCATTTTTTAAACTATAACTAGCTTGGATAAACGGCGTTTGGGAGTTCAGTTCGAAGCGACAGACAAGCAAACCAAGTGTGAGAAGGAGAGCGGTTCGGTAGAGGGGAAGAGGGAATAGGCTCGCTCCGGGTTCAGCTGCTGGAGCGGGGCTGAAGCAAAGCTGAAGCATCTCGTCTCCCGGAGAAAGCCGCAGCTCCTCTCACAGCTGAAGTAAATATATTAGGAAAGATAACCACATAATAGGCCTAATATTTATTTAGTTATAAAACAAATTCTGAATAAGATGTCTGTGATATAAAGTGCCAGTGCAGCTTTTCTTCAGTTCAGATACTGTATCAAAAGAGAGACAGAAATGGAAGTTGTTTACAGTTTGAACACCGGTACTGTATTTACTGTAGAAGTATTGCATGAATCACGAGTATAAGGAATTGGGGGACATGCTGTAGGAGCATTATATCCAAGGCACGTTATAACCGCAAGCCTTATACAAGGGAGCACTATATTTAAAAGAAAAAAGTAAAGAAATTAAAAAATAAAAAGTGCACTTATGTTTCCATGGTTGCAGTTTGTATAAAGATGGCATACATTACACATGATTCGCACTACAATAGTTTATCTATGAATCAGCCTTATCTTCAGATTAGCCTACCAAGGTCTTTGTTTTCACTGAGAGAATAACACATTCACACTGGAGAAAGTTCAGTGTCAGTCACTACCGGGATAGAGTTTGTAAAAGTGATCATCCTAATTGAAAAAAAAACAAAAAACGGTTATTACTGTCTGGAGAGTTTAAAAAAAAAAAAAAAAGGTGGGGGGGGTCGTTGTAAGAAGGGTTTGTTATTGTGAAGGTGAGACTGTATATACATAAAAACGGAAATAAATCATAACAACGAAATAATATATACATTAATAAAGTGGCGGGCACCCCGTCACAATCATCCACATATCTTATGTATTTTAATACTTTCTTATCTAGTTTACTCAGTAACATTTCCTCCCATTTGCCCATAAAGGTGCAAAATGCAAAGATAATTGTGAGCCTATTGCTGTGCCATCATTCTCTTTGTAACGTCTGTTTCCAAATTAAAATGACTATTTTATCATTTTGATTATATTTAAAATTTCTTCCGCATGTGTCATGTTCTTATCTACTCTGTTATTCAGAGCCCCTTTACATGCTTATAAAGTTCCATGCCTGGGAACACTGGGGTTCAGAGATTTTACTTCAGTGTAAAATAAAATGGTATTCTCTGGAAGTTGAACCTTTTATATTGTTAATAAAGATGTGTTATATGTTTAACATGGTACGCTTTCAACATGGGGCTGCTGCTGCCTTTCAGCTGTTTCTGCAATAACATATGTTGGTTTATTAATTGTTCTAATAGTCATTCACTTTGGGTGTTTTTCTTTGTGCATTTTTAGGTTACCTCAAACCAAACCTGTTCTTTGAGTTTGCGGAAGGATGGCATTTTGTAATTATATCGATATAAACCCATTTTTGTATACTCTATTTTTCAAAATGTTCACTTTTTTTAATATGCTGTTATTATTATTAGTTTTTACTGCTTCATATGTATTTATATTCTGCAATTCAGTCCATACTGCTTTAATATAGTCGTATTTGTTCATTACTACCAGCCCAGAACCTTTATCTGCTGGTCTTATAATGATACTGTCATCCTCTATTAATTCCTTTAGTGCTTCTTCTTCATTCTTTGTTAAATTTAGTTTACCTTTATTTCTTAGGCCTGTTACTATTTCAATGTATATGCCTAACCATTTGTTTCTTCCCTCTGGAGAAGTCCAGTGGTGCTTTATTTTAATTTGTATTCCATATTCACACACATATTCTGATTCTGTGTGTTTTTTAAAACTGATGTTGAAACTAATATTGAAAAAAAAAGACGATATCCAGGTAATGTATTGTAAGAAGCTATTTTGTAGGTTGTGTTGTAAATTGGCAGATATACTGTAATCAGGTATATTATTTTAACTAGGTTGTGCTTTAAGGAATGTTTTAATAAAAGGTTTGTAAGCATAACAAATTACTGTCAGCAACTCTGCTTCCACAGATGTGGTAAATCATGGCTAGATGTCTGTAAACCATAGGCAGAAACCACACCTACACAGATTCCCTTTGCTAACATTGTCATACAAAGCATTGCACACTTTCTCTGGCACATCACTGCATTGAATATATGGTAATGAAATGTGGCTTAATAGCTTGTAACAGTTATGAGACTAAACATCAACTGGGGGCAGAAATCATCATGATTCTTTTGTTTTAAGGGGTCGATGTGGAAAACAAAACTGCATATAAAAGATGTACATGTACAGGCTGTAAAATTCTCTCACACATACACAAATTGAAGTGAGAGACTTCCTTAGTCAATATTGAATATTGTAAAACATATAACTTTGAAAAAAAAAATACATATAGAAACTGATACTTTATTGTATTTCAGATACAAACCAAAGTGGCCATGGTGACAAAGAGTCTAACAGAAGAATGTTCAAGAAAAACACAGGAGCAACAGCTGAAACTAAGGCAGATAAATGAGGATCTGACTGGTTGTAAAGAGAGGTACACTTCTGCAAAAGAAGAGGTAAATAATGGGTTAAATGTAAGAATTGAAACATTGTAATGATATTTTTTAATGAATATGGCAAAGTGGTTAACAGTGTCCAGGTGCAGGTGATCAATGAACAGACAGAATTATAATCCAGGTGCAAAGTTGTTTAATGAGGTTTGTAAATCCAGTGCCTGACGGCAAAACAAACAGTAGATGATAAATGATGCTAAGTAATACAGTGGAGTGGTGTGTATTACTTATATTGTAATCCTCGAGTTTGTCCCGAAATAATAGTCCTGTTTTTTTATTCACCCACCTGAAACACAAAACACGTACACAAATCGGTTAGTGAGTGAATTAGTGCTCGTGGTGCAAATTCAGTTTATTTGTGATACAAGCGCAGTGCTCTTCCGGGTTTGTGCTGGCCCTTGATGACAACTCTGGAACATGTTAGCCGTCTACTAATAACAAGACACAATTAGAGACGAAGAAACAAAACACTCACGTTACATTTACAGAAATCCTCAGGTCCTTCTGTGTTCTTTTTTATTAACCAAAACAAAGGAACAGATTACGTCGCTTTGTCCCCTACTTATACCGTCAGTCATGACCCCTTGGTAAACGATTGCAGCTGCTCCTCCAATCCGTGGCTGCCACATCATTTTCCTTCTGGGTCGTTGAGTTAATGTACCGAAGCTACGCCCCTTTTCTAAATGACGACTTCCTTTTAACCCTAGGAACGAATTGTCAGGCCAAACAGTCCAGGATACTCTTTTCCCGTTACTTAGTGCCTTCACAGGTTGAGAGGGAGATTACCACGAAGAGTCATTGTCTTGTGTTACGTTAACATATTGAATTACTTAACGGCAAATTGAAGAATGTGATATTTCGAAGTCTAACATAAAATACTCTACTACAGTTATGGCTTCCAGTAGACTTGTAGTTTCTTTGATTACATGATGTTAAATAAAATATAAAAATTATGTTAATGTATTTTACTTTTTTTTAAATTATTTTTATTATGTCTTAATCCTAAAATTCTAGGTGATGCAAAACTTTTAGCTTTAGCTGTATATAAATCTGATATTTGTTTGTATTTATTCATTTAATTTGCAGTTAATTGAAATAAAATAAAAATACTAATTTACCATCTTAAAAAATGCAATGCTGATATTTATCAAACAAACCCAGGTCCCTTATAAATTATACAGTAGTTCAGTCACTGATAAAAAGTGGCTTTCTGCCTCACTTTGGTGTTTGATTTGATGTATTCTCATGAATGCCTTGAGATTACAAATGGCAGTAACTGATGTTGGTTTCAAAGAAAAGGTGTTTGTTTTGCGTGAAAGGCTTTTTTAAATCAATTTGATCAACACTCCAGTTGACGACACGACGACAGACAGAGAGGTTTAATCCAGTTGGAAAATAAATGCTTTATAGTTTTATATCCTGGTTTGGCGACCGAAACAGTAATAACAAAGTTTTGCAGACCCAAACAATAACAATAACCCAAACAGTGTATCCGCCCCACAATTATACACTGACGCTCACCAGTCCTGGGTGAGTGCAGTAATTCTCGTGGTGGGTGATACAGGTTAAAGCTGTGACAATTGTGGTGCTATTATAGCTTTACTGCTGGCCCTCGGCGACAGCTCTGTTATCGTGTCTAATGTGGTGTAACAAACAAGAAGATTACACACAGATAAACAAACAAACAAAACAGCTTTCTCGTACAGGGGTCTCTCAGTATCCTTCTCAGTTGCATAACACTTAAACCAAAGCTAAGGAACAGATTCTCTGTCCCCTTTTTATTCTGTCACGCATGACCCCTTGATAAACGAATGCAACCACCTCTCCAATCTGTGGCTGCCACTTCGTTTCCCTTCCAGGTCAATACATTCTTGCAACAGAGTCTGGCCGCCTTCCAGACTGGCTGACTTCCTGACCCTGGGAAAGAACAGTCAGACTAGCCCGTCCAAAGAACTCTGTTCTCGCCCTCACAGGTCGGTAGGGAGATTTACAACCAGGAATCATTTTATTTCCGTCACAACATCTTAGAACTTATCTTTTTATTTCTTGCTCTACTAAAAACTGCCAATACTAAATGCAGGGCTATTTAACTCTAAACCAAAGCACCTTGTTCCATAATTATGATAGTGTGTTTTCTTAATAGACGTACTCAGAATTCCCTGTTCCCTACCCATACAATGCAGTCCAATATAAAAAAAACTTTATAAAAAACTATATATATATGTGTGTGTGTGTGTGTGTGTGTGTGTGTGTGTGTGTGTGTGTGTGTGTGTGTGTGTGTGTGTGTGTGTGTATATATATATATATATATATATATAGTACACATTTTTCTTGAAACTACATCAGTGTTTATATTAAAAAAAAAAAAAAAAAAAAAAAAAAAAGTTCATGATTTTTTTTACGGGTAACGGAAATAAAGATCAAAAAAGTTTTGGTATTTGCCAATTCTGGGGGTGGTGGGACTGATTTTCCTAGCACAGGATTGCTTTGGGGCCAGCTTAAACTTAAGTATGAAACAAACTCCAAAAAAGGCAGGTTGTTAAAACTGAATTTAAACAGGGTGGTTCATGGAAGGGAAATAAAATGTGGCCTATAATGTAATCTATTTTAGTGAAACCTATTTTACATAGGAATATTTTCTTGTAACATTTATACTTAAAATTGTATTGTCAAAAAGAGTAAACATTTTCCTATGGCTGAAGCTAAGATTCCAAAGACTGATTCCTAAGAACAGGATGCTTGTCCAGCTTAAACCATTATAGGAATACTAACAGCTAGCCTGAAACTTCATGCAAAAGCAGGATTTGTAAACTGCATTTACACAGGGTTCATGGAGAATCCGCAATGTGGATGATTTAAATTGCAATTGAACAGATGCATTAATGATGATAACGAAAGCTATCCACAGTGTTGGCCGACTAGCGAAAACACAATGGCATCATGTAGTCTAGTGCCGCAGATTGGAAGTGGCTCGTAGGGTTACCTTCCCCCAAAACACAAAGCCGCCAAGATGGCCTGCCACGCACCCTGCAGAAACTAAATATGAACCACTTGCCACTCAGGTAAGAAAACCCATCTACCTGCTGGTTGGAGGAAACCATAGGGAATCCATGGCTGAGGGTAGCCCTTCCTCCAGGCTATACAGAATACAAATGATGTGTTGTCTGTCTCAGGTCAAAAATGATCAATATTCAGGTGAACAAACTGCACAAAAGCATTTCAGAACATCCCTGTAATCTTTAAAGTTTATATAAAATTATCAAAATAAATGTTAAAACACTTAGTTACACTTTTACAAACTGTGCACAATTCATCTTCTAAACATAAAGCATCAAACAGAGTGATCTACTTTAAGGTCAGATGTTTAAGTGCACTGTGTAAAATAAAGCCTTATCTTGATTGGGTAGGCTAAAGTTATGTTCAATATCATGCTAGATATGACCGTGTCTGCAGTGCATCCTTTTGTTTCTCATATTCCCTGATCCAAATGCAATTGTTTTCAACCTGTTTTTTTTTTTTCAGCTGAAGTACCCCTTTACAATTTTTACTGTACTGAATTGTCCCACAGTTGAAATAAAGCTAAAAGCTTAATTTAATAGATATAATTAATGTCACAACAGTTTGGGACTGACAATCTACTGGTTAAGGGTAGAATAACAAACAGTAGCTCTTACAACTTTTAATAACAAATCTTTGGATGCACAGAATCAAAAGACAGTATTTGGGAATCTCGTCTGAAACACGTAATCGTTTTCTATCTAAGTTATTATAACTACTCAAAAAATAGTATGCACTGTAAATGTTTATCAAGTTACCATTTACTTCCCATCTCAGCATAATTATGTGTGCCTTTTAAAATATTTACAACATCAAAAACATTATCCTTAAGACAAAACTATAATAACTAACAATGATAAACTTTTTATTAAAGACAACATAAAAATTATCCAAAGGGACCTGATTTCACTTTCCACTTTCTGTAGACTCTGTTTTCTTACATTCGAGAGTGAATAACTGTACATTCTATACCCATGATGACTGTATCTGATTTGTATTGAAATCTACTGGGTGTTTTACCGTCTGCAGAATATTGTGCATATTAGGATAAACTGCAGAGGTGAATGTACAATGCATCCCACCTGGTGAAAGGGAGTCAGTGGAGCCAGACTTAGAGGGTATGTAAGGGGTGCAGCTGCATAATTATAGCTTTGGTTAAATCAGTTAATCAGTGTAATGAATTAATTTCTCTTGCCAAGAAAAGCTTTAGTAAAGAATGCATTAGGCTAATTACTTAATTAATTCTCTGTTACATCGACATTCCAGCTGTGTCTCCATTCTCTTGGTTTGGAAGCTGTTGAGCTAGCTTTGTTAAAATCTGATAATCATCTGTTGGCTGTCACAACAGGTTCTGGTTTCCATATGCTAATGTTTGCACTGGTAAATCTGTGTTAAAGGAACACATAACCTACGTGGCACTGTTCATAGTGAGAAAACTGAAATAGATGGTAGGTTCATTTCATTTTCTTACAAAGGCAGACAATTAGCTGTTTATAATTCCTGTTATACATACCATAAATTTCGGATCTAGCCGCACATCGGTGCAAAACGCGCTCCGATGCATTCCATACACTTTTTGTCCTTCTTTTAATGAGTTTGTTGTATTACACGCTCCTATGGATGCATGCTTCTTTTGCCGACCCGGTAACATTCCTCTGCATACTTCACATAGCAACAAACAGTATACAGTACGCTACTAACTCTGCCTTAGCACAATAAAAAGCGGATCAAGTTTAAATAATGAAACAGACTATGGGGTCCTTAGATTTTTTTTATTTTATTTTGTTCAACGGAATATGTTTGTTTAAAATAAACTCCACTTTTAAGTAAATAATAGCTAGATTTCTGTTTAATGTGGCAGCTCCCACCCTTTGCCATTCATGTCCCTGCACAGCTTTGATACCATTTAATGTGACTTCTGGTTGAACATATAATTTTTAAACAAATCTGGTTAAATTAAGCTTTATACTGACCATTTTATTGCATTTGAAAGGGAGTAAAATACCATCAATATATTTGGAAAGTGCTAATAAACTACTGTGGTACCAGTAGTATTTGATATGTTGCTGAATTCAAAACACAAGCTTGTTGAATTTAACAATAACAATAAGTGGATGAGTTGTTAAAAAATACTGCATCAAGCATTGTTTTTTATTTAAGATTTTTGCTATTTTTTGTACCATAATCAAAACGGGAATGCAAGTTCCTATCTTTCATCTACAGAACATTGTCGTCATTATTACACTATACAAGTCAGGGCAACAATAAGGAAAACTCAATTATGCATATAAGAAAAGGATGTGTGGATGCAGTTCCCTTTCAAGTAGGGGATATTGCAAGTGGGTGTTTCCTCTTTAAGATGCCCAAACCTGAAACTTTATACCAAAGACTTCTCATCAGCGCAGTGTGACACAGTTGCTGCTCTGCTCCTGAGAGCCTAAAGGAGCTCCTATTTTTCTTTTCAGCTGACCCTGAATACTTGAGAGTGTTTGGTATATATTTATCGCCTTTCTAATTACCCTTCTTTCAAATTTTTTAGCTTTGCTTTTAAATGTTGAATTAATATATTGAATCGCTGAAGTAAAATTGTTTATTTCTAGCTTTTCTTGTGTTTGGTAACTGTGGGCATGCCTACTTTAGCAACTTCATGTTGTATTAGTGTCACTATCAACACACTCTTACAAAGGCTTGTTTTATAAGCAGGCTGCTTCCAGTCTCGTGTCTTATTGACTGGAAGGTTAGACAATGGTTGTCTTACAAAGGGGACTCCCCTATTAATACACCACTAATGGTAACTGTGTCTCTGTCGCTCCCGGTGCCAGTACCACGACCAAGGTTACCGGTAGGTACCAAGTGCACTGTCCCAGCACCGTGTGACATTTCAGAACCAAGTGCACTGTGTTGGTACCGAGGGTAGATACAGAGTGTACTGAGTCGATATCGAGTGCACCTTGTGTCTGTACGAAGTGCAGAACTACTGTGCTCTGACACTACTACTGTGTACACTGCACCATTACCATGCCTGGATTCCATGCATGTGTTTTCTACAAGGCCAAGCTGCCTGCAAAGGACAGGCACGATGAGCATGCTCAAAGAGCCCTGACAGATTCCACTTTGTGTGGTTTCTGTGCCCCCTTCTCCAAGCGTGTACTTGAGAGTCGAGTGGCCCGTCATTCAAGAGAACACTCACTTCTCTGCTTGCATTCAAACCATCGATGCCTGGATGTCTGCCAGTTTTCTTCAGCTGAACACTAGCAAATCTAAACTCCTTTTAGCAGGATCTAAAACTCAACTTAAGAATCTATCTTTAGCTGCCCTGAACCTCGGAAACTTACTTTTGTCTTCTCTCGACTCGACTACTGCAACTCTCTACATGGTGGTCTCCCAGCATGCATGCATCAGGATCAGGAACCAGATGTAAAAAACTTGATCTCATCACCCTCTGTCTTGCCCAGTTGCACAGGCTACCTGTAAAGTTCAGTATTATTTTCAAAACTCTCCTGCTCACCTACAATGCCCTTCATCACACTGGTCATGAGTACCTCCTCAACCTGCTGACTCGCTATGTCCCTGCCCACAAGCTTGAGGTCCTTTGACTGTGGCCTGCTAGTTATCCCCAAGCAAAAGTGCTCCCTCCCATCTTTCACTTTCTTAATATCAACCCTCAAAACCCACCTGTTTTTCGCATACCTCTTTATACCTGGATGCAGAAGCAGCTACCTCCTTTGTTATGTCCATGTTATCTCTGTAGTGGATGAGGATATGAGACACACCCCCTTTTTACTTTATTTATTTATTTATTTTCTGGTTTAATTTGGCTCCTATCGTTTTTTTTTTTTTTTTTTTACTGTATTCATCTATTATTCATTTCTCTATTTAAAGTATTGTGGGTTTTCTTGTTATTGCATCTTGTAAAGCACTTTGTGATGGTGGTCCACTATGAAAGGCGCTATATAAAATAGATTGATTGATTGAAACTTGGTCTGACCCAATTTCTGCCAGTAGGGGTACCCATTGTGGCTCTTGTTCAACATACCAACATGTCCTTGCTGTCCAAGGATGCGAGGTGCCCGAACAAGCAGTGCAAAGTGACAGATGTCTTTAAGGCTTATGCTGCTAGTGCTTTTAACACACGCCTGGGAAACTATAATAGTATAGTTGTGGCTTACCAGCTGCACATGGTTTCCAGGGACCTGCTCCGGCTGTCCAAGCTCAGTGGACAGGTGATATGCAACAATCCCCAAGCATTCCAATATCGGCAGCAGACAAATTTACTACAACTTTAAAAATAGATGTTTCCCGATTTCAACCATGGCAGAAAAAAAATCAGTGTGGCCATTCTAAATCTACAGCACTGATCAAGGAACTTTCGCTCATGGCCCAAGAAAGTCTCCATGACAGAATGCCAAGGTGCCATTCACAATCAGCACAGATGGCAGCAATGATAAAGGAGGGGTTAAGCAGTTTCCTCTGGTTGTGTGGACAGTTGATGCGAATTTGTCTGTGAAGCCAGAGGTGTTTGCTGTTCCAGTCATCGAAGGATCGGCAACTGGTAAGTGACTAATTAATGTATTGATTCATTTTTAAGAAAACATGGAGTCCGAAGGATTATATTATTTTTAACTGAATTAAAATGTTAATAAATGTTAGAGGACTGGTATGTTATTTTGAACACATTTTACCGATAAATAAGTGTATGTTTGTTAACTTTTAGAAAGTTATTTATCTGTATTGTACCAAACAACATGATTTTCATAAAATACATCAGATTTTTTTTTTTTTTTTTTTATTGTTTTCATAGTGAAAAATTTTGTTATGTGGAAAGTATGGTGCCTAATACTTCGTGTTACTCTATATGTTTTTCCTATTGTTTGTGGTTATTAAAACATAATTTTTTTCAAATATTTTATAGCCAGTTACATTCTGTAAAATTCTATCCAAAGGAAGAAATATATTTCAGCTAATTGCAAATGAGTTGGAGGGCCACAAGATCCCATGGCAGAACTGTTTAGCTATTGGCTGTGACACTGCCAACGTTATGGTTGGGCATAATGAAAGCGTATATGGTTGCATGAAGGAACAGAACCCTGACATTTTCCTGTCTGGACTTCTCAATGGTGCGCCATTAGTGGAGAAAAAAATGGTTATTTATTAGGCCATAATCTATCTGTCATCTTCTCCATGTAGCTGCAGGAAAAAGGTATTAAGCTATAATATATATATATATATATATATATATATATATATTATATATATATATAATATATATATATATATATATATATATAAATAATTAAACTGCAACAGTTACCCATAGAGACCACAAAAAATCATTTGTATGGTATTTTTTAATCAGCGGTAGTTTCATTTTCCTTGACCTATAGATTTTAGAATGCTGTTGATGATGATATCAGATGATGAATGGCATTGAGTTAAAGTATTATACTGTATTTATCATTTTTCTTTTTTAGGATCCTTATCTCTACCAGTACGAGCAGATGAGATTTTGATTGATGCCTATTACTACTTGGAGAAAAGTAGTCTTCGCCAGAATGATTTCAAAGACATGCAGTTACTTTATAAAGTACGTCAACAAAAAATATTGAAGCATGTCAGCACCAGATGGCTTAGTCTGGAACGTTGTGTTGGGCGCCTGTTGGAACTGGGATCCACTTCTTGCTTTTGTCAAGGAGCGCCCTGCAGTTCCTTCATCGACCAGCAAGTCTGCCAGTTCTGCATCAGCTACCAAACCTGCCAGTTCAGCATCATCTATCAAACTTGCCAGTTCAGCATCAACTGTCAAACCTGACAGTTATCCATCAACTATCAATCAAACCTGCCAGTTCTGCATCAGCTACCAAACCTGCCAGTTCGGCATCAACTATCAAACCTGCCAGTTCGACATCAACTATCAAACCTGACAGTTCGGCATCAACTCAAAAGTCTGCCAGTTCGTGCAACTATGAAAGATTTGAAGGAACGCACAGCTTTCTGATCTCACCTGCCACTAAGCTGTACCTCCTGTTTCTTCACAATATACATCCAGTGTTTAATGAAGTAAAGTTGGAGTTGCAGTTTGAGGCCCCAATGATCCATGCTGTCAGAAGGAAATTATTGAAACTGTTGAGAATTGTTTTCCATGTATTTTTTGCTTTTCTTAAGTTATGATAAATATCATATAATGTGTCAGGAAGAAAATATTTTAAATTAAAAACTTTATACTTATATAGATATTAAAATAACAAATTTTGAAGATGATATATATATAAATAAATAAGTAAATAATCAGTCGTTTTTGGTTTTTCTTTTAATTAAAACTGTTTACTATTTCAAAAAGAGCTCAATTACATGCAGATGTTTGAAAAGAGTATTTATTTTTACTTTTTGGAGCATCATTGGAGATTCAACACAATGTTTCATAGACAGAGCTCACTAAAATGGTCTTCAGCCAGAATATGTGGAAGAATGCTTAAAGATTGTGAAGTTCTTCACAGCTGCCATCATTATATGGATGTGGAATCTCACATGAAGGATAGACTGGATGAGACATGGAAGTCCCTCTCTATAGCTGTAGATGACGGTGGCAAACCACTGCTGAAAAATAGTTCTCTAGTCATGCTGAACCTCTTGACCATTCCTCACAGCAATGCACACTGTGAGAGTGTTGTGTGTGCAAAACCTAAACTGAACAAAGAACAAGTATGGGTGACTACTCTCCAGGCCCTACTTGTTGTGAAGTCAAATTCCAGCCAAACTGCAGAGACTACTTGTTTGGCATGCTCAAGAGGCTTAAGAGCTGCAATGCCAGGATCCTCCAGAAGTGAATTTCAATTGAGAAATTAGTGTAAATAGGACCATTTAATGTAAACAAGATGACAAATTAAGTATTATATATCATTTAGAATAAAGTAGGGTTAAAAAACATATATTGTCTCGCACTTGTGTGTGCTTCTGGTAAATGTTCTGTACTCCAGAAAGTCAGAGTAAATTCTCCTGAAACCAATTCTGAGGGGTAGGCATGTCTGCATATGGTAACACTCAAGATAGCCTTTGCCTTAGCCTTGTAGCATTCTAGTCATTGTGCAATATTGCCCTTGTGACGGTTTTGGTACACTCATACATGCAGTAATGGTTACATTTCGTACTTGATAGGGAACGTTGGGTTATTGTCATAATCTTAGTTCCTTGAAATAGAAATGTAACCATTAATCTTCAAGGTTGCTGCGTCAGTGATTGCTTAAAGGAAAAATGATGCTGGCATCTGTGCATGCAGTCTTCTTATGCCCTCAGGAGCAGGCTGACTGTGTGTCACAGGCGCTGGCGCGTAGCTTTGGTATAATTTATTCCAATTTGGGGTCTTCACAAGGTAAACACCATTTTGTTTAGTTACATTTCTATTTCAGGGAACCAGGGTTATGATAATAACCTAACATTCTCTAACATTTTAAGGGAAAAAATGGCATGGTAAAGCCCCATAGTGGTGCTGGGTCGTGAGTGGACAATGATATCATATGGAGTTTTTGTGAACTGGAGAAATATGTTCTTTGTAGCTCATGCTTCAAGCAGTAAGCTCACACGTTTTTCCTCTTTTCTCAATCCAAGTCAAAGTGAGAGATTTCTAAAATCAAGGATTTAAGTGAACCTTTTTTTAATACTGGAAGAAATATTAAGTAGTGCCAAGCAGTAGAAATTCATTTGCAGTACTCGAGAGAAGTCTTTAATAGGTTAGTTTAATTACCAAAATAAAGCTGTACTTATTAAATGTATTCACTGTTTGTATCATTTATTTTTATTAGCCATTTTTTCTTTTCATCTACTTATTACACGGATTTATATCCTTGGTGGCAGGGATACACTAGAGGTGCATATACGTCAGACATTTTGATTTGTCGAAAACTATACGTCGAAAAGAAATTAACTTTGGTATGTCACCAGGTCTTGAGGGTGTTGAAATTTAGGTCAGGATGACCTACTTTTGCATGAGTTCTGGTATCTGTTGTCTTCAGAAATACATGCCCAAATGTGATCAGACTTTGCATAACATGAATTGCAAGAAGGTATTACTTACTGTTAGGTACATTTTCTTGGTGATAACACTGATTTGGCTGATCTATAGAACATTTGCTATTTGTAGCGTCTTGTCTGATTTATGATTAAACTGTTTCTGGGGATTTGTTATAATTTGTTGTGGATGTACAGTCAGCTATGTGTATAATAGTTTGTGTATTAAAGCATGGTGCAGTATTTTGAAAATAATAAGGACAATAAACAATACATGTAAAGAAAATTGAAAACAGAATTAGAAAAAAAGCTATATAACCAATGTAAAAACAGTACTATTACAATGCCTACAATATGCATTTGATTAAAAAAGAGTGTTGGAAGGCATGCTATATAGGCAGTGGGAATGTATCAGGGTGATCTGCAAACAGATCCTAAATGGTTCTTCTCTTTAGTTATTGTTCTTTGTATTTATTTATTTCTATTTCAGATTTCTGCGCTCGATCAAGCTATTGTTGATAAAAATGAAGAGTTACAGCAACTTCAGCTTAAATATCAAGAGTCTCTAGAAGACAATGGCCGGCTACAGACAAGGCTGGAAGCTCTAACTGTAACTGCTCAAAGTGAGCAGGAAGTTCTCAACAATGAGGTTAGCTTTGTTTTGCAGGCCTGTGTACTGTGAATATGGTGTACTATTTTAGAACTTCAAAACTTTAGTAAAATTTTGACCCCATAAATTTGAATGTTGTACCCTACAGATATGTTGTACTGAAGATATAATCCATAAACTGAGGATGCAGCAGTTTGAGTATGATGAGAAGATGACATTAGCTGAGGGAAAGGCAAGTACAACACCTTATCTTTTGAACGTCGTTGAGTAAAGTTTGCCCAGATTATCCACAATAATCCACGCATTTTCGTGAATACATGTTATGTTAAAGTATATAAATATATTTTATTTTTGATTTCCCGGCACACAACACCAAGAACTGTTGTGTTGCTTGAACAAAGCACCTCTAGTAACACATTTCCTCTGATTTGACATAAGACCAAATACTTTAATGACTAATTAAAGACTAGGTTTAAGATAATTTTTTTCTTTAGTACAAATCAAGGATATTTTAAATGATGGCCTTGCTATCAATTCTGAGTATTTTATGCTGAAAAGAAAATCTGTCAGGACAACTCTTTAAAATGAGTGAAAATAACAAAAGCACAGCGATAAACTAGGCAAATGCAGGAATGAAAAGCAATTAGGATCAGCGATGAGCAATTAACATAATCTGTTTGAAATAAAAATTCAAGATATCAAGGTAAAACAAGTGACATTATACTGTAATTAACAGAGTTTAATTAGGAAACAGAATTGGCTCAAAATAAGTTTAAAGGGATCACGGGATCAAAAATAAAACCTGAAAGCACTAAGTATATAGTAGTAAACTCAGTAGTAAAAAGTCTCCTATTGCATAGCAGTTTCACCCATTCCATGTTTTTTTTATTACAAGCTTGATTAGCCACAGTGTATAAGTAACAAGCTCAGGTGTATCTTATTAAACTCATATTAGAGCCAGGAATGGATCAAACTGCTATGCAAAGGGGGTCTCATTTCCATTCCTGACAATGTTAAACAAAGAAAACAAGACCGTGAAAAATACCGGTAATAAGGAAAATACCTCTGCTCAGCAAACTTTTTACAGTTGCTTTCATAACATGTTGATTTGATAAACTATCATTTACACTGCTTGTCTTACAAACTGTGATCAATAATGGAGATTCTAGCTCTTTTAGAGTACATTGGTTTGGTCTTTATTGATCTTATATGTTACTTAAACTTGTTGCAGATCCATCAGCAGGACCAAATGCTTGTAGAATTGCAAAAGAAGTACCGGGTTGCAGTGGATGATGTTGAAAAAAAGGATCAGTTAATATGCTACTTAGAGAAGCAGCTTGAACAAACTCAGCTGTCTGATAAGGAAGCAGTATTGGAGGTATGCATCTTCCTGTTCATCCATCAATGTCTGTACTGTATTGATTAGACATATTTTTCAGCTTTTTAATATAGTAAAATATGAGCATACCCTGTTTTGCAAATAACAGAGTTTTTGCCATAACAACATGTGCAGGACATGCCTTCAGTGCTACTAATCATCAACCCTATAGGGTCTACAGTATATTGCCCCTCCCCCATATATCAGAACGGTGCCAAATTTGAATCGGCTGCTCTGAGCTTCAGCTTGTCATCAGAAAAAGACACGCAGCTGTTAAACTTAAGCTGCAATGTTTTCTGAATTTACTGTGTTTTCTGATTAAAGCAATTAGATGTAATTTTTCTTTACTGCATCTAACTGCTCCGTAATTTTCCATGCCTGTACTTCTCCCACGCTGTCACTTCCACTCCTTTCGCTTCTGAATATCTGTCTTCAGTTAAGTCATTAACCATGTACTGAACTGTCATTTTCTTCATTGTTTTGTCAAAACATTTGCTTAAATATATCCATCCTGTAATTTTTAATATAGTGCCTATGCCATCAGTATACCACTGGTCAATGGGGGTGGGGGGTGGGGGTCATGACTGAATCTTATCTTCAGATGTCTTTTATGCCTATTTCCATCTCTTTGTTGAATCTGATATCTAGGGAATTATCTGATATCTCTGGTTTAAAGCATTTTTGTTTTAAATTGCCTTTGATAGTCAACGGTACTACTGTCTTGAAATTCTAAGTACTTGCTACCTTTTAAATCTATCTAAGAAAGAAGGGGATGCTTCTATTTTTCCATTGACCTTGAGTTATACTATCTGACTACTTGTAGATAGTGTGTGTGCTGTTTGACAGAAGGTTCAGACATATTCCTAGTTTTGCCATTCCTAGTTTTTTCATTCTATCATTGCACATTGATCTACAGTGGCTGTCAAAAGTATTCACCCACCTTGGACTTTTCCACATTGTATTGTGTTACAACATGGAATCAAAATGGATTTAATTAGGAGTTTTTGCCACTGATCAACACAAAAAAAGTCAAAGTGAAAAATAAAATCTACAAATTGTTCTAAATTAATTACAAATACAAACAAGGTTTGAACAGTAAGTGGGCTTTTAAATTGTTCAAGCTTAATTTTTCATTTACAAGCAGAATGTACAAACAAGATCGCGACATGTTAATAAGCATCACATCTTTAATAAGGATATAATGAAAAATTAATTATTTTATGCAGGACACACTGTTACAATCATTATACATTACTGTATTTACATTGATAAAGATGAGTTGCTTCTGCTTTTAAATGAAAAAGTAAGACTTAATGATTTAAAATACCATTAAGTTGTTTCTCAGAAAAAATGTAAATTTAAATCAGTTTTAATGTTACGGCCTTTCGCAGTTGTGATTGAGATATACAAATGGCTTAACAGTTATCAATTTGATTTTTAAAGGAGGCTAGAAAAGTCAGGGTAAAACACTGAAAATTAGAAGCTCTATATATATATTCAATGGCAAGAAACACTTGACACTTGAATGAAAATGATATATATTATTATATATATATATATATATATATATATATATATATATATATATATAATATATATATATATATATATATATATATATATATATATATAGATAGATATATATATATATATATATTATATATATATATATATATATATATATATATATATATATATATATATATATATATATATATATATATATATATAATTTTTTTTTTTTTTATGTAGAAATTATACTGTTAAATAAATGTAATACAAACATAGTCACTACAATTATGAAAACAAAATGTTGTAATGTATATGACAAGAAGAAATCTTGAACAAATCTTTGAAACAAATCTAGAACAAATCTTTGCAGTTTCTACCAAGCAATTCTCCAGACATATGCAAAGATGTAAGTGTGACAATAGGTAAATGGACAGACAGACACATATCCCAAGTATATGATACTCTCAATAGCATATGCTAAACAGTTTTAATACCAAGTTTCATGACAATTGTATAAGTGGTTCTCCCTGAGCGTGGGATAATAAAATTGTTATTAGTCAATTTAGTCTTACTATTAGTTTTTGGGTAAATTGTTGTTTTACATTATTTTTTGAAGGTGAATGAACGTGGAGAAACAATAAGACATTTACAACTAGATATGAACTCCTTGAAGGCAACACAAGATTCTTTGAAGAGGACAGTGGCACTTAAAGAGCATCTTAACAATGAACTATATCAACAGTGTGATAACATGAAGCAAATGCTTGAGGAAATGCAATATAAGGTATCTGTCACAGCAATATACATCAATAGTTCTCAATTCACTCAAAATAGTAAGTTACTATGGGTGATTTTATCAAGGTTTTACACCAAAGTTCAATCTGCACTAAGTTTCAGGAGATAAAACTGTTAAGTTAATAAATCTAGTTCTAACTAACTGTTGTTTGAAGGATTAAAGGGGTTGCTTATCTTGTTTGTTATAAATTACAGTTTGGGTTTCCTTTTTTTTTTTTTTTTAAGAGAGATCCAAGTATGAAAAAAAGTTTTATTTAGAATGATTTATGTAAACAGGTTACAGAAGGATGGAGAGAAAACCATTAAACTTTTGTTTTCAGTTAAAGAACAGTGAAGAGCAAGTTAATACCCTGGGTTTAGAAGTTGGCCTGCTGAAGTCCAGATTACAGGAAAAGACAGAAAAATCTCAGCAGCTGGAAGATCAAATTCTGAAACAGCAGGAGGCTCTAAGTAGGGCAAGTGAAACTCTGAAAGATACAAGGAAAGCGGCTGGTAATAAGGTAAAGAAAATCTTACAATCTTTTTTTTTTTCTTTAAAACATTTTTTTGTGAACACTCATTCTGTGATAAGAAAACTTGATCTAAAGAATTCCCAGGATACACTGGTATCCAAGTTTTTTTTTTTTGTTTTTTTTTTAAGGTAAGATTATATTAATAAAATTAGTATTCTGGGGTTGCAGCAGAGACTTCAATGGGGTATTTGATGCGTTCTGTTAAGTTTAACACATCTAACCAAGTTAGGGATTTATAAAATAAAATAAAACAATTCTTAATTATAGAAGTTTATTTATTTATAAAACATGCCATGAAAAGCAATGTTATTTTTTTTCCTTTAACCATTATCCTGTGCAGACACTGTTTTTATCCCCCTATATATATATATATATATATATATATATATATATATATATATATATATATATATGATAACAAATGTATTTTTCATTAAACAAGTGAGGTGATTAACACAAAGGCTACATGTTGCTGTTCAATTAATCTAGCTCACTTCTGTCTTCAGAATTGCTAAGCAAACAACAAAGCTATTCACTTCTGTAAGGGTCCTATGTCGTTCCAACATCTGGTTTTGGTTTACTGTAAAAACTGTCTCTCTGATCTCATATGTTGAACTACTGTAAGTTTGCCACTGTCTATTTCCTGTAAAAAAACTAAAAAATACATTGAACAATAATAGCTTTTGTTCCTAACTTTCCAAACATTAGAGCAGCTGAGCAAATAACCAAAAGTTTTCATTTGGAATAACGTCTTCCATGTTTCTCTGTTTAAGTTAATGTAAAGTCATTGCGATTTATTTATTGCTTCAACATTTCAGAACCCAATTATAATGTATATTCTTTTTTTTTTTTTTTCCCTTAATAGATTTTTCTATACCAAGGGTATTATTGAAGACATTATTATTTTTCAGAAATTGTTTTAAAAAATGTATACCTTATTTATTTTTTTGTCGGCAATGTCTCAAATACAGGTCTTTTTAATTCTTCTAGTTCCATCACTTGTTATGACTTTGTAAGACCTTGTGCTTGTCAGATCTAAGCCAAATACCCAGAATTAATTTATAAATTCTACATATGTTTTGTAAATATTTAGAAAATGTTAGCTAGCATTGTACCCTTGTGCATTAAATCTTCTGGTCTATTCATGTGAGAAGTGTGAACCCATGAAATTAAAAGGAAGGCATTTGCTTTATGTATACTCTTATTTTTCTTCTTCTTGAATGATATACCCTTTTTTTTTTTTTTTTTTTTAACCTTTATTGTTGATTAGATGTGGAAATTAGTATGACGTATGTCATTGCTTCGAAATTATGCTAGAGTGAGCCAGATAACTGTGATTGGGAAGAGTGCAGGATGATATATTATGCATGCATGGAATGTACAAACACAAAGAAATTATGCAGTGCAGATATGATACAGTTCTCTCAAGAGCTTTTAATGCATTCTGTGAAATGTATTAACTGTTTTCTTGGCCACTGGCAAAATAATCTAAATATCAAAGTTCTTTGTCATGGATACCATACAATCTCTCATCACAGAGAAAAAGCCCAAATCATGTCTTTCCCTTTGGAAATGTGTCTTCTTTAATGTGCTGGCAGAACTTTGTGTCGTGTGTTTGAAATCATTTTAAATTATTAAACCGCAGTTCCTGTTTTAAATATGCAAATATGCTGTCTTTTTTTTTTTAATTTTCCTTGCATATGTACTTCTAAATATACAGTTTATTTTTTTCAAAGGAGTTTTTGAGTCTGGTCCAGGCTTTAGATTGGGCTTTCAGTAAGCTTAAAATGTAGGAAAACCATGTACTACTAAATATAGCGGGTCAAATCAAAGAGTCAGCAGATACTTTAAAAAAGAAAACTTAGTTTTTTAACATTTATATTTAATTTTGAGATTTAGTAGATAGCTTTTGCCATCCTAAGTGTTGTTTTAAATTAACAGTCCTCTTACTAAAATATGTTTATCTATTATTTAAAGTCATGTTAGAGCTAAAGACCAAGCATCAAGACCAGACTGCTGAGAAACATGAAAACCTGTTAAGCTTGACCATGACATTTTTGAATTGCCCACAAAAGCAATTAATCCAGAATATAATTTTAAAGGGATGGCAAAAAGCAGACAGAAATGCTTGAATTAGTGCATTTTGTAGACATTGGCAAGCAGTATTATATGACAGTTTACTGTTTAATGAAGGAAGACGAGGTAATTAAATCTTGACATACATTTATGTGGCATACAAACGAACAAATCAGAAATGCAATCTGGAATAAGTATGGACACTCTCTGTAAACTTGCCTGATGCTCTGTCATCTGAGACTGTTCTTCATGAGTGCAGGGTGAAGGTCAAGGAGCTATCTTAACTCCATCAATCCTGTGGACAGTTACAAATGACCTTTCACTTTCCATAAGACATTCAATATTCTGAATTGGAAGGATACATTTTTCTGTGTTTAGAAAATGGGGAAATAAGAGCGTTTCATGTTGCAAAGGCTGCAGCTATGGCAGGATCTTCTGAACAGTTCATTCACCCAATGTGCTGATTGAAACTAATATCTCATTTAAAGAAACTGACTTCCATTCTGAAAACAGAAGATTGAAGATGTTATTGAAACCGTAGATAAGCTTTCAGCATATAAAGTGGACTATTAAACACATAACAACAATAATAAAAAAACAAGCAAAAACAAACACTTGTTATGTTACAGCCCATGTGGACCAAGTGGGATTGCTCTACCGCTTACTGTATGTCAATGACTTACGTTTGTGTTTGTGTATGTGTGTGTGTGTGTACCTATCGATCGATCTATCTACCTGTTCTGTCTAGTGTGGTGCATGGTGGGAGAATGGAGTGAGTGAGGTACAGTGTGTCGGTAGGTGTTTCTCTTTCATGTGTTTGTTTGTCTGTCTGTGTAATTTTGTGTTGGAGTAAAGCAAACTAATAAGTTTGAAATTGTTTTTTAGGCTGGCTCAGGGGGGGGGGTTCTCCTTTGAAAGATTGACTCGGAAACATGGAGTCAGAGTAATTACGGAAGGCTTTGTTTCTTTAGAAAAGTGTGTTTTAGCGATTGGTAAAGTGGTTGGACGTGGTTGGATCTGCTTCAAGAATGCATGGTTCAGTTGTGGCTTTTTTGAGTCAAACTGATCTAGTACATAAAATTGTTGAGAGCGAGATTGTTGTAAATGATTTGTTTGTTGCCGTTTCGCTGTTAGAGGTACCAGCAAAGAAAATCATTGTATCAAATGTTCCACCTTATCTGAAGAACGAGTTAATTATGAGTGAGTTGTCACGACATGGGCAGATTGTGTCAGCCCCAAAAAGAATTCCGCTGGGATGCAAATCTCCATTGCTAAAACACGTAGTCTCCTTTAGGAGGCAGTTGTTTATGGTTTTAAATAAAGCAAACGAAGAAATTAATATTGTCCTCAAGTTCAAAATAGAAGGCAGTAATTATGTTGTTTTTGTGACATCGGATACCATAAAATGTTTTAATTGTGGTGTTGATGGGCATTAGTTAAAAACTGCCCTAAAACTAAAGCGCAGGAGGGAGATGGTCAAAGAGCAGAGAGAGATGTGTCCGTGACACGGGAAGCTACAGTGCCTCCTAGTGCTGGCGATGAAACAGAAAAGAAGAACATTGAGATTAATGACAGAGGGGTGGTGGAGCTGAGTGAGGCTGTTGGTGCAGGAGTGAACCAAAATAATTTTACTTCTTTGGTGCCCGAAACCACAGGTAAAGAGCCGAGTAGTGTTGTTGGTGGAGGGGAACATCAGAATGCTGACAGGGAGAATGAGAGGGCTGAAGTTAAAGAGAGAAAAGCAGTGGGGTCGAGTGATGGTGCTGCTGCAGGGGAGAACCAAAAGAGTACTATAGCTGTGCAGCTTGAAGTAGAAATTAGAAAAGACGTTGTTGCTGGCACAAGTAAAATAAAGGAGACCGAGGCTGGTAAAACAGGGCGAGAGTCCTCCTCAGTGTACCTCTAATAAAGACGAGTATTTGAGGAAAGAGGCTGGGTCGGTGCAGGTTTCTGATACTAGTGTAGTGGGAGAAGTAGAGATGAGTGAGTCTGTAAATGAAAATGATGGTTTTAAAAAAAACCCAAAAAAGAAAAAAAAATGAGTGCAAAAGAAAGGCGATGCTGCAGCTGTAGGAGTAGCAAAGAAAGCCTGTAAGAGTGAATGAGCTGATGGGGCGAAATGCTGGAGCGTAGCTATTGCCAGTACTGTGAGGGAGAGCAGCTCAGAATCAGCGCGAAGACGAGGCAGATCTCACTGACTCATTTCAGACTTCAGAGTCCGCTATCATAAAAAGTGGGTATAGTAAACAAAAATATAAGAGAGTTTTTATAAGTCACAAAAGGAAGAAGTAAAATTGATGTAGAGGATTTTTGCCCTGATACAAAAATGTTTCTAAATTCTGCAGCTTTTTTAGCAAAAAAGGCGTCAGGGTCTAATTTGACGAAGCAGGAACGCTGGCGTCTAAAGAACTTTATTGTTAAAACTCATAGCAGTCATAACCAAAAGTAAATAAAATGAGAACATACTCTTTATATTACTTTCTTATATTGTTTGTTGTTTGGTTTTTGTTTTCTCTATTTATCCCAATGAAAAATCTTTTACTAGGGGTGTAGAGATGATCTTAAGAGTGCCTCGGGAAAGAGAATGGAAAGGGGAAATAGCTTTTAGCCATGGCTGTAATGTCAGTGCTGGGGTGGCAGTTTCATTTAAAGAGAATTTTAAACCTGAATCAATAACTATTACAGAAGTCGTCAAAGGTTGTTTGACTAAGGTAAAAACTGTAATAGAAGGTCAGTCTTTCTGTTTTATCAATGCCTATGCTCCTAATGAAGGAAAAGAGAGTTGGAGAAAAAGTGTCCAGAGAAAGTCCATTTACTGTTGACAAGACCAGATGGTATTGAGCTGAGGGAGCCGGAGGAGATCCGAAGGTATGCTGTGGAGTTCTGCTCTGGTCTGTTCTCTGAGCCTGAAGAGTTGCAGAGTTTCCTGCAGGACTTGACATGTTTGCCTGAAGAGGCAAAAAAGGAGCTGGGAAAAGCTCTGTCAATGGAAGAGCCTACTGAGGCCCTACAGGGGTTAAAACAAGGTAAAGCTCCCAGAATCGATGGGTTACCAATAGAGTTTTTTAAAAGTTTCTGGGACCTGTTTCAACATGACCTTTTCACATTGTTTGAGGAGAGTTTTGAGAAAGGGGAGTTACCTCTGAGCTGCAGAAGAGCTGTCATTACGCTCCTCTCTAAGAAAGGTGATCTCAAAAATGTTAAAAATTGTAGATCTGTGTCGTTGTTGTACTCTGAATAGACGGAGCACAGTGATTGATAATGTTGTGCACCCTGATCAAACTTACTGCATCCCAAATAGATCAATTTTTGATAATATTTTTTTAGTTAGGGATATTTTAGCGGCCAATAAATTGTTCGGCTTTAGTACTGGTCTTGTTTCTTTAGATCAGGAAAAGGCCTTTGATCGAGTAGTCCACCGTTATTTATGGGAAGTCCTCAACGCATTTGGTCTTGGTTCTGATTTTATTAGTAAAATAAATGGGGCTTGAGTGCACCTTTTGCTGTACAGAGAGGAATCAGGCAGGGTTGCCCTTTGTCTGGAATGTTATATGCTTTAGCAATTGAACCACTACTATGTAAACTAAGAAATGTTTTAACAGGTTTGTCAATTCCAGGTTGTAATGCCCAGTCAATAAAGCTCTCAGCCTATGCGGATGATATAGTGTGTTCATTTTTAATCAAAAAGATGTAAAGGGCTTAGCTGAGAAGCAAAAAGTATTTGAAAAAGTCTCATCAGCGCGTGTTAACTGGAGTAAAAGCAGTGCTGTGCTCATTGGGGAGGGACAAGGGTGTAGATCTCTGGTTTTACCAGATGGATTTGAATGGACTCAGAATGTGTTTAAATATCTAGAAAAAGTAAAAGGTCGCTTGCAGAGGTGGCGGTGGCATCTTCCACAAATGCCTTTCTTTCAGTTTTGATTTTAAATAATTTGGTTGCCTCCAGTCTTTGGCATAAATTGATCTGTGTGGAACCTCTGCAATTCTTGATTAAACAGATTCAGTCTCTGCTCTTAGAGTTTTTTTGGAATGGATTTTATTGGTTAAAGTAGTGTGTCTTGTATCTACCACTAGAAGAGGGTGGACAAGGTCTTATGAATATTGAGTATAGGCTGGCTGCCTTTAGGATTCAGGCTCTGAGGAATTTGTTTTTCTCTTCACTAAAGCTGCCATGGAGGGAACTGGCATTTTCTTTTCTTCATCAGGTTGGAGGGCTTGGTTTTGATTTGAATTTGTTGTTTTTAGATTTTGACAAAATGCAGTTTGCTTGTCTTCCCCTCTTTTATAGGAGTGTGCTG
This sequence comes from Polyodon spathula, assembly GCF_017654505.1. Classification (NCBI taxonomy): domain Eukaryota; kingdom Metazoa; phylum Chordata; class Actinopteri; order Acipenseriformes; family Polyodontidae; genus Polyodon; species Polyodon spathula. The sequence continues at coordinate 75,861,733 of NC_054536.1, forward strand.
AGGGCTTGGACGTTACTAAAGGCTAAATATGTTGACCCACTGGATCCTTTTTGGGTTCTGGAGCAGTCTTTGGTGTTTAATCCACACCTTAATACTTCTTTTAAGAGTTCAGAATCGTCTAACGATTCTCTCATAAGGGCGAAAATAGTAAAGATTTGTGATCTGATAGACACAGAGCAGTGTGTCTGAAAAAGCCCTGAATGTGTAGCCGGTGCTCTAGCCATGCGGTCTATGCATGTGGCAGGTCTGTATCTGGCACAGCTGCGTGAAACTCTGTCTCTGGAGTGGCGAGACACTGGGTAGTGTTTTTAATGAATGTCGAATGCCTCAGCGAACTCCGATAAGTCATTTTGGTGAAGAGAATGGCAAGATTTTAAAAGTGAAAGATTTGTGTAAACTTCAGTTTAATTTATTAGAAGGGTAAAAAAGTCTATGAAATTTGTGTAAAAGTTAAACAGCAGAAACATCTTGAAGTACTTCCAGATACCCATTGGAGGGAACGGCTGGGAGCAGGAGAGGAGGATAAGAAAGCCTGGTGGAATTTATATAAACCCCTCCTTAATAAAAGATCAGGAGATTTGCAATGGCGATGTTGTGGTTTCTTTCAGGAGACGGGTCAATATACTTCTAAATACTAGTAACAATGAATTAAACGTAGCTTTTAGGTTTCGTGTTGATAGCGCCGATTATGTAATCTTTGCCTCAACAGAATTAATTAAATGCGTGAGGGGCACGTTGCAAAAAACTGCAAAAACAGTGAGGACCACAATAATGAAAGGGGAGAAACTAGTGAACAGAGTGAGAGTAGAGAGGTGCCTGTGAGTAAACAGAAAAAACAAACTGAGCAATGTACTGACTGCTGATGTAATATATGTGTTTAAAGTGTTGGTGGCTTGCAGAGTGCGAATTGATTTTCTGTATTATAAATTAGTACATCAATTGGAATTGTTCGAAACAGTCTGGGCTGTTGGTAAAGTGGTGTGTGTAGTGGAAGAAGAAAGCTTAATTATGAAGGTATGAGTTTTTAATTAATAAAAAAATTAAAAAATTAACAGTCAATGTATAATAGTGTTTGTGCAAATATGTATATATATTGTATTTTTATTGAATTGTTTGTTTTAATGTATAATTATTTATTTATGATAATAAAGATCTTTTTAAATATCTATCTATCTACCGATTAATCAACTAATGGCCATAAATTAACCGACCAAAAATTTATGAACATAAATTTTGATCTTTTGTTTAACATCATGTAATCAAAGAAACTACAAAATGATATAGCAAAAGGATACCTGAAGCAGTAGTACAGTATTTCATGTTAGATTTCAAAATGTCACGTGTAATTTTTTTCTACAAAGCAGTGTGCAATTCAATATGTTTACGTAACATTATTCAGAAGGTTTTATTTGACTTTATGAAGCAAAATGAATTAATTCTGTAGAGTGATGCAAAACTTTTGGTCATAGGTGTAGGTCAAAGATAATCAAGAGAGGCATTTTTACCACCTTCGGACATATTCTCACCATGTGGGGCATGAGATTCACAGTTCTTTTTTAGAATGCAAAAATGCCTTCCTAGAACCCTTTGTCCATCACATGTGGTGGATGTATCTTCAACCACTAATGCAGGAAATACCTTTCCAGATCCATTGGTCATTAGAGCTGGAATGACCCATCTGGTACTTTATCAAGCAATGACCAGATTGTGTTAATACATTGTTTGTGTATACAATTTTTTTTTCCTTTGTATTTTAGATACATAAGAAAGAAAACAAACTTGGAATACTGCAGAAGGAATTATTAGAAGCTCAAAACCAATACACTGCATGCTATAATGAGGTATGTAGATATATTAAAGCAAATTATGCATCAGTTTGCTTCGTACGTTGTCGTGTATTTATACTGAAGGCCAAAAATATAGGGGCTTAAGATAAAAGTTCTCTGAATTCAATAATGGATATAAAACCTTTTGAAATAATCTGTCCAGAATTAGTTATGAACATGTATGTATGTACAGTATCTATAAGTACACTCAGTCCTTAGCCTCTGAAAACATGGTTCTTAACCGAAAACAACAAAACAATTGTCACATATTGTCACCAGTCACTAGCAAAAATGTAAAAGGTACATTAAAGGTACATTATTTTTTATATTCATTCAACTGCCTAAAAATAAGTACAAACTAGCTGTTTCCTCCACCTTTGTTAAATTTGAAAGAGCAAGTTAAGTGATTTGAATTGAGTCTTGCATCCTAGTGTTCTGCTTTCAGTTGCTCCATAGGGAAAATCTTACGCAGAAGCTGAAGGACGAGACTGTGCAGCTGACAGACCAAATAAAGGCGCAATCCCAGGACATTAACAAGCTGAACAGTGAAAAGAAAAAACTTGAGCTGGAGTTGGCGGTTGTCATGGAGAAACACAGAACGGCACAACAAGAGGTACAGGCAGGCCAGGACACACAGGAAATGTTTAGTTTTGTGGTTTAAATGGTTGATTACCATACATTATGTGCTAAATTAAACTCAGTTGTCACAGTTTGAAGTCATTGTTTCCTTGTATATAAATTAGCCTACCACACTTTTTTCAACAATGCAGACTCATAAGTAATTTGATAAACAATTTAACTACCAATTTCCCATGGTTCTGAAACTAACAAAAACAATTAAATGCAATTAATTTAATTGTTATATTCAGGTGAACAACAGAGAGCAAACCATTTTGCAGCTAAAGACCAATCTAAAAACTATGGAGGAGAAATACTTAGGCTCACAGGAAGAGGTAAGTGTCCTCTCTGATTCAGGTCCTTAAGGTAAAGCATGCTGGATATTTGTTTACTGAATTATGAAATATGTATGAGAGTATATGTTTAGAAGAACTGGAATAAGTTTAAAAATGTAGCTTTGTTATGAATACAGATGATTTTGAACTTTGGTACGATGTGCCTGTGTGTTTTGTTTGAAATGCGTAAACTTAATTTTATACATCAGCTGGGCCTTCATGAGACTGAGGTCACCAGACTTAATCAGAAGCTGAAATGCCTGCAGAGTGAAGTACGTGAGCTGTGGGATAAATGTAGTGAATGGGAGGATCGTATGAACCAAGCAGAAAAGGAGAACCAGCAACTCCAGCATGAAAATAATATATATGCACAGCAGGTAAGACCAACCAATTAATTGATGGTTATCCTAAATGTCTTTTATTTCAGAATTACTAAATTAACTTAAACTCCACTCTCTGCCGACCAGCAAAAGTGTACACGTAGAATGTTGTATATAAATCCTGATTACAAAAATGCGTTGTTACTTCTAATAGTTCATATGGTTCGCCTGACAATTTTGTAGGCAGCCATGTCGAAAAGGTCTGGGGGAGGTTTTGTGATTCGTGAACCGAGTTGTGTCTCATGTGGCAACCATCTTGGTAAAGTCATGAACAAGTCTTCTGTCCTGGGTTGTGTTTAGAAATGTGGAGGCAGTTATAAGTCTGAGTAAAAACCTGTAATCCTGCCAAAACATTAATTGTGTCTCGAAGAGTTATATCAATATAAAGTTTGTAATAACAGTAAAAACAATATTTTCCTTTCAATTGATGTATGTACAGGGATTCTTTGTAATGTCTTTGTGCACACAACTTCACTTTGATACTCAAGAGGAGACTGGGATTTTAAAACACACATTAGATTAAACAATAATTAAACACTACCAATACTATTTACATTGTTAAGGAGAATTGTTTTAAAAGAAGGAGAAGTGGGCAGATCGGTAGCGACTTCCTCTTGGCACATGCCAGGAGAAACATCACCCTGCCACATATAAATCATACTGACCGTGCCACCATATTGCATGACAGGGGACTACTTGCCTCATCACAGCAGTATATAATTTAAAAAAAACACACACTGTATTTGTCAACATATAATGTATTTATAAATTATATTATCAATTACTTACATGGTGGAAGTGGTAAGATCAGCTGCAATTCATATAAATCTATTAGACCCTCAAACACATTGATGGCAGACCCATTGGCCTCCAAGAATAAATACGTCTTTCTAGGATCTATATGTAAATGTTCCCTTAATCTGAGAGGTGTAAACTTTAGAACAGTTGTACAAATTGCCAAGGAATTCCAACATATACTGATGTCCTTGCCAAGAAACAGAATATAGCCCACCTACAACCTTTTTGTAAAACACAGGATTTTTAACAACGCCTTGGCCTGTGTTTCTTACATGAGCCTATACTCCATTGAACAGGTGTGAGTTAAAATCAAGGATAGCTGGCAGCTGCTTTGCTTGTGGTGTGGGATAGCTTTAAACAGTTTTCCAATATTGATTGGCTCCACAAGGGACAGATGTACTGTAGTTAGGGTTTATGATTTTGTGTTTGTGGCATTTGAGGGGGTGTCAGGTTGTTAGCACAGTTGAAATACTAAAAAGCTTTGTTGTTGTTTTAATTCAGTACATATTCAATATCAGTTCAATATGGGTACAGAATAGAGCAATATGATGTGTTACTTGTGCTGGTCACAATGTACAATACATTGAAAAGCATGTTTATCTAATGATTGTGTAAAGAATACATTTATGTCATTTACTTTCAGATTCAGAATCATATTAAGACTATTGAACAGCTGAACTCTGACCTTGATGTCACAAAACAGTCTCACACTACTGATTTGGAACGCTGGAACCAAAAAACATCCCTTCTACAAAAACAACTGGATTTAGCAAATGAAGAGCAACAGGAAGCTAACAATAAGGTGCATGAGTCCAAAACTTCAGCAGCAAAGCTAAAAGAACAGCTGGATAAAACAGAGCAGTTACTTGAGGAAGCTATTGAAAAGGTACAGTACATACCTTAAACATGCATTGAGATTACTGCTTCTACAAAATGAGTTTGATGTGAAAATGATTTCAATGTAATTTGTTTGTGTGGCAATGTTCAAAGCTGTTGTATATAATGTTGTACTGTAGTAGTTGCTGATTTGGTTGTTAAAAACATGCAAAATCAAATATCGAACAGTTTAGTAATTTCAGATCCATTTCTTCAGTTCTACAAAGTAGTGTAACTGAATGTGTAACTGAACTGATTAGGTTTTTATGGTTTTTTGGTTTGTCTTACTTGTTTTAAGCTGAAGTTTCCATAAACATAGTCTGTTTCATTGGCAAGAAACCCATCAATTGTTTCCAGTGATGCCCCCTGTCCATTTTGTGTTGTGTATGATAATGGCATGCAGTGGACATTAAAGCCATGGGTAAGCCATCTAAGGATACTTTCCTGAGAAGTTGTCTTTTTTTAGTTTCCATAACCTCAGCAAGGGGAGTGAATGAACCCTGAGCACTGGTAATTGATCCTTCTTATGACAGGATTCTTAAGGATAAAGTGGTACAGCATACTAATCTCACCTTTCTACCCAAAGCTGTGTTGGATTTCCATTTAACCCAGAAAATCTTGAGCCCTAATTTCTTCCCTAGACTGCATAAATCCCAGCTTGAAGCTCTGTATCATAAATTAGACATGAAGAGGGATATATTTTCTGTTTGGATCTTTATAGCTTCTGTCTTTTGTGGCTATTGTTTCCTAATATCATGGTCAACTTTGTATTCTTTCTTCCAGCATATGCGCTCTGAATTGATATCTAACCATAATGTATTTTATTTCCAATCTATAGACACTTATGAAGAATTCAATTACAGATGAGTCTAAAATAGTGGTGACCACCTCACTAGCCAGCTAAACCCAGTTATGTTGTACTGTAATGTAGAAAGATTACTTTGATTTCAGTCCATGCCAGTATAAAACATTACCTTTTAGTTTTGCCGCTTCCATAGGTTTGTTTATTTGGCAGATTACATTTACTTCTCTCAAAATCAATTTAACAGAGATATCCCTTCAAGGAATAGTATTTAATTTAGAACAAGTCGGTGGCAATCAGTTTTGTTTATTTATATTTGTTCCTGCACAGTGTTACTTATAAACCCAATGTTTAGTCCTAATTGTTTGATATATCGTCATCACTTTAAATGGTGTTTGTTGTAAGGTTTATTTAATTATTGATTTCTTTAAATCGATTGATTGACTTGATTTTATTCTAATTTCCAAATTGCGGTTTGATAAATTGTTTAAACACGTAACTTCCCTATTGGTGCTGTAAAGTTGCAACGGTGTGATGTGTCCATGTGTTTTTCCCCCCATTCCACAAATGACATGAGGGTCAATTTTAATGATCTAAACAGTGGTGGATCTAAATACAGCCACTCTATATTAATCCAGCTGTGGTATTCCTCCTGTAATGAGTGATATGTTTATTAACATTACTGCATACAATACAAATACAGGGAAATGAGGTTTGCAAAAAAATCTATTGTTTAACATTAAGGTGGTTCTGTTTAGATCACGAAAGTATACACCTGTGTCTGAATGTTAATGGGTTGTTTTTAACTCTTTTAACACTGCATATACTCCACTCTATACAGCATACAAGTTAAAGTACATGGTGCTAACAAAATATTCCAGTAAATTTTACCAAAAATATATGGCTATCATTTTATTGGTCTCAGATATTCCTGTTTTGATTTAGATTTTTTTAATGTTGGAGAAGAATATTTATCAAACACTCCTTGCAGATAATTCAGTGCTGTACTTCCAGTTAACATGTCAGTCATAGAGTTGGAAAAAACAGTGAATCATCTAGCTTCTAAGAGGAAGAGTCTAAAAAAGGAAGAGTCTAAAAAAATGTTCAGAATTGTTCAGAAGTGTTTTTCCTACAAGGACTCAAACACCCAGAAGCAAAATGTCCAACAATGATATTATTTATAAATGCTGTGAAAAAAAGTACCATTAAAAGTCAAACACACATTTGTGCCTCTTTTGAAATGATGAAGAGTTACTGGAAATACTTTATTAGCTAGAAGTACTTTAACTGGGCAGAATATTGTGCATTCCCTATATCATTGAAACTGAAACGATGTAACTAGGTATAGTATAGGATTGTCTTGTTGCCAAGGTACTCAGTGCTGAAAGAACTAATATAAAATATATTTGTATTTTCTTTTCATACAAAATATTGATGTGCAATTATTTGAATTATGTTTCTGTAGGTTGAGCAATATGAAGCATCGCTTAAAAAACAAAACTTAGAAATTGCACATTTGAGACAATATGCTGAAGACCTCCAAAAAAAAGTGGATGCAAGCAACAACTTGACAAAGGCCTGTGAATCAACTGCAGATCTCTTCAAACACAAATATCAATCTTGTATGGAGAAAGTACAGGAACTAGAGGCACATGTACAGAGTCTGGAGGAAGAAATACAAAATTATAATAACCAGGTAAGCTACCTAATGGCTCGTAGAGGACCAGTAGTGTAGCCCTAAATCTGAAAGTACCAGAACTCCAATTAAAATATTGATTTTCTTAAACAAAACTTATGCAAATTCACTTTTTATTTGTACATTGAACCTGAAGTAACATTTAATAGGGTACTCCCCCTTGATCAGTGCTGCTAAATCTGGCTTGTTTTGAAATCATCTAGCAGGTAAAGTATTGTCTTTAGTGGTTTGGTCATTTTTTGGCTATTTTTATCATGCATATTTTTTCCTATTCCTTTCAATTTATGGGGTCATTATGAGCGCAGAACTTCAATCACCACAATGCCCTGTATAGTATATCACATCCTTCCCCGTCTTTTTCTGGAGCTCTGCTTTCAATAAAATTAGGAATTATACAAATGCTCAGTTATTTTGTATTTCTCAATAATTTAAGGACTGCATTTAAATTTATTTTTAAAGACTGTCCGACAGTCCTGGAACAACATTCTAAATAATAATAAAAAAAAAAAAAAAAAAAAATCCTGGACCTACCGTATTTGATCCCATCAGATAAAAAAAAAAAAACACACACAAAAAAACTGCGATTCTGGTACTGTAAATTGTGAGAAAAAAACAGGCAAAACAGATAAATAGATACATAGTTTATAACATTTTAAATAAATGTGTAGCACTTAACGCTTTTGTAATATATATTAAATCTTAAATGTAAGCTGTTTTTTTTTTTTTGGCTGTTTTAAAAAACACAGTTTGGCTACTTTTTGGCTGGTTACTTGCACAATTTGGTGTGGCTTTGCAAAAAATAAATCTGGCAGTGCTGCCCTTTATTAGCCTGCCCAGCTAAGTCAGAGAAACAGGAAAAACATGGACATACATTCCAGCCCACCGGCACCTCATTCCTCCCCCAACAAATCATATCTAAACATACACTTTTTTTTTCCCCAGCAATTTACCCCTGAGGCGTAAAGTGCCATAATAACCCAGTTGTAAGAGCAGTCGTTCATTCCAATCCACAGGTCTGTGCACTGACCAGTGTACAAAGCAGCTTTAATCCCATGTTTATGTGCACTTATATTTCTGTCTTTTTCGTCAGCATTTTTACAAAACAAAAAATGTTAGCCTTCTTAAAGTAGTACTGTAGTTTGTTGTAGTTCCTAATATTCTCTTCATTGCATCACAAGGACAACTGACAGACAATTGTGTGGGAGATTTGTGTGACTCTTGACTCTGCAAACATTACAAATATGCGCGGATAACGGAGACTCTGATTCGGAGTGTACCATCAAAAGTGGCATGTAGGGAATCAGACACTATTCAGTGGCAATGCACAAAAATGCTAATTTGATTTACCCACGGAGAAGAGATTAACGCTTAATCAGTGCCCAGGTAATGAAATTAGAGCAGTTGGACGCCATATAAGCATTTTCGCAACAAATCGGTAGTGATTCTTAAGTTCATTCTTAAGTCAAGGTTCTGCCTATAGAAAAAAGTAGAGGAACAGTGTTCCGGCCCATTTCTGCTCAACTACACCAGTGTAAAGGACCTAGAATGACATCTTTCAAATAGTGTTTAATTTATAATCCAAATTAATCTGCCAAAAAATATAATTCTTTGTCTTTCAAAGCATGTTTCCTCTCTGACCAATTTCTGCAGGGGACAATCAGTTTTATGCACCCCAATTATACACGATTGTTTATTATCCGTGCCCTCTGCCATTTCATAAATCAATATTTTATTAAAGCTATAATAACGATATAAGAGACCTGATTGAGTAGCGAGCAATACTTGCAACCTCAGCTGAGTTGTGTGCTCAAACTTACACTGGCATCTCTACTTGACTTCTCAAGTGAGATCTGCACCGTCTTCTGACTAAATGTACTGTAGCGCTTTCATTTATCATTTGAACGACCATAGCCTTCATTCTGTTCTTAAATGTAAGAACAAATACTAAATGAATAGGCCTGTACAGTGCTTTGATTTAATTAGAGTGATGGTATGTGTTACTGTTGTGGCTATTATGCTGTTATTGTAATAATTGTTGCTGTTGTTGTCCAAAATTTAAACTGCTGTCTTTTTAATGCTCCTAGTGTACATATGTCACAAAAGTACTGGCTTCAAAAATGTTCTGCTATGACAGAGAAATATGAACACTGAAAAACACATTTTCATTTCAAAGATGAATAAACTGTCTGTAGAAACAAAGCTATCTTGATAGATGGGGATGAAGGATATAGGTATTTGTTAAGAGTATCTTTTGCAAGTGTAATACTCCATCAAATAAATTCTGCTCTACTGCTACTATCGCAAAGATTAATGAAGCTGTTCTGTTTAAAGTAAAACTAGTTCTAAAGAGGTAGAAAATAAAGAATACAAAGCCACTGACACTGACAAAACATTGTACATCGAGAGGACTATGACTTCCCTGTATTTATTTTATTACTATTGTTTTATTAACTATAGAACAATGTAAATTATATCTACTTAATATTTTATGACATACTAGGTTTTTGTTTACAATCCATCATTTAGTTATCAGCTTGTAGTGTCTCAAGTTTACTCCAAGCATACATCTTCTATAATACTACAGTATATGCCTCTTTTTCAAAAAAATTTGCATGTATACTTGTAAATAAAGTCAACTTTTTCTGGCTTTACAGTATATTTGTTTAAAGCATTGTTTATCACATTATGAAAGTTTGTATAAAATTTGAAAACCTGCTTACGTATTATTTAAGAGAGCTGTGCTCTGTGCATAAAAAACAACGAAAGCAAACCTGGTTACATTATGTTTTTATGTCCTTTCTCACAATCAGTTTATTGTAGCATTTGCCAAAGCTCTCAAAGCTTGTTAATCTATAGCACACGCTTTTATAGTCACATGAACAAAATCCGGTTCTGCATTGGTCTGAATATAAATAGGCCCATGGATATGGTCAATTTTGAAACTACGTATTTTTTCATGTGCATTATACGCTGGATTTAGTCAGTTACAAACTTCAAGACAAATCTGATGAATTTATTAGGTAAGTTTAATGTCATCAATTCAGACGTAAAATTAAAGTTTAAGAAATGATGGTACCGTGTATAAAAATGGTAAATAACTGCAGTCTTACCAAGAAAATTACATTTTCTTTCCTCCCTCAGTTCCAAGTGCAGAGCTGTGTTCTGGCATTAAGCCATGTACTTGTAAGCAGTGGCATCAAATACAATATGGCCCTTTTATACAATGAAATGCCTGAACTGATTTGATTGTATTTTAAAGATAAACTCCCTTATAAATTGATTATGTTCAGAAGCAAATACATTGTTTTTTATTATGGCATTGTTATCCAATGGATATCTCATTTTTACACAATCACTGTTCTTTAAACTGTTAAAATTTTATATATATATATATATATATTATATATATATATATATATATATATATATATATATATATTATATATATATATATATAAATATATCATCTACAGGTTCATAAATAAAAATGTTCTGACAGTTTCATTAGTTTTCATAAGGAGTTTAAAAAACAAAATGTACACAAAGTTTAAGAATATAATGCACACATTTGAAAAGAATCTGTATTATAAGGATGTGAATTATAAAGTAGCTATTCAGTATACACGGTACATTGCATACTGTCAGGGATAGGGGGTAGTATGCACGGGGAGTTCTCTATAATGGGGGTGCAAGTTATACATACTTAGTCATATGTGTTATCTTAGGGGTGTGCATTTAACATAGGGTGCGCTTTATATTGCAGTAATTGAAAATAAACTGCACATCAGGTGGCTTAGTTTTACATGCTAAATTTATGTTGTTGTCATTAAAAAGATCCATGGAGTCAATGAAACAGTCCACAACTTGAAAGCTGAAATACTGAGCCTGCAACATCGGTATGATGAAAAGTGTAATCAGATGGAGAATTCGGAAGAGGCAATTGACCAACTTACAGAAGAGTTACAGACAGCTCAGGAAAATGTAAAGAACAGCAATGATCGTGTCTGTGACTGCGAAAGACTAATACAGGAATTAAAGGAAGAAGTGGAGCATTTACACAAAGAGGTCCGTTTTCATTTGTATGCATTATAGTTCTGATGAACATTTGATGTCAAATATTTACTGTATATATTTAAACAGTACCTATATGTCGTTTTATAATAGTAAGAACACATTTTACTGTGTCTGTGATTAGTAAGAATATAGATATTTAAATAACATCACTGTAAGCCACTTAGCATTTTATTTAGACATTTTACAGATCATGTAAGCAACTCTTTAGCCTGCACAACATGTATGAAGAAGTGGCGATGTCAGCTTGTCTTTGCCTTCTCTGGAGGGTATTTACTGTGTCTTGCAACAAATGAATCATGTTTTTATTGCAGAGGAATTTAATTTGTATGAACTTGACTGCAGCCTACAAGGTCAGACTGGTGGAATGTAATTTCAATCAAATAAAATTTAATTTGTGTGTTATAAAAGAGTTAGCCATTTGAAGCATTACTGTATTTTGTACTTTATTACATTTCAGTAATGAGTTAGAATCTCATGGTTTTGGTGAGCATTTATTTATTTATTTATTTTAACAATTTGATGGAAAGTAGGGCACTGTATTAGACTGTTTAAAAGGGAGCTTATAACATTGTTATTTAAAACTTTGTTAAATTTGTATCAGTGTAGTCTTATTTCCCCACAGTTTTAACAAGACTTCTGAGATGTAAACAAATGACAGTCCAGATGTTTCTAAAACATTTGTAATTTCTTATACAGATGTCAGATCAAGAGAATACAATCCTTCGGCTTCAGTCTGATTTAACATCGTACCAATCCAGTCATGGTCATTCCAATGAGGAGTTTGAAGCCCAGCGTTCTCATATTGAACACCTGCAAAGGGTAAACATTTTCTTTGTGAAATTATTATTGCAATACATATCCTGAGGCGAGTCTGTATGAGGTAAACTTAAAGCTACTGTATGTCATATCTGAAATTGGGAAGAACAGACTTTTCTTATCCTTGCTGGCATTATTTCTACATTGTGATCTTATGTTGCTTTTTCTGTGAAAAGGAACTTGAATCGGTGAGAAAACAATGCCACGAAAAGACAGAGGAATGTGAGAGAACCATGCCGCAACTGAAGGCTGAATCAGTTAGAGCGGCTGAACTTCAGAAAAAGTATGCTCGTGAGATTGAAAAACTTGAATGTACACTGCAGTCTCTGCATCTGGATGTAGCTGCTTCTCATCAGGACCACAAGTTGGCAATTGTGCGGCTTGAACAAGAAATTAAGCAACTTGAATCAGACCTTACAGAAGCTAAAAATGCATGTTCCCAAAAGGATCAAGTATGTATTTTTCCATTATTTTTGGGGGGTCAGATTATGCTGTCGACATAGGTAAGCAAGTAGGCCACATCCTGCAGCACTGTTCATTAAGATCAAATGTGTTTACTTTTTCTCATTAATAATCTGCAGAATAAATTACCCTTCAAGGTCCTAATTTATTAATGAGGAGTATAGGCTAAAATAAACATGATTTTTTTTTTTTTATGTTTAATATTGATCATGCTTTCAGCGGTGATTGTGTTGTATTGAAATATAATTGATAAAGTTTCATGTTTCGAAAACACAAGCATTTGACATCCCTCTTGGAGATGTGCTCTTAGTACATGCATTTCACAAGTTGGTCACTCTAAACATAAAATATTGATGTTTAAATAAAATAGTTAAAGCAATCGCTAAGTAAGCAACTAAAAGATATACTGTTGTCACTTGATGTTTTGTTACCATTGCAACCAAATATATTGACAGTTTTTGCTGTTTTAAAGAATTTGTTCTCATGATAAAGGAGTTTTAACTTTTCAACTAAACGCTTCTGTACAAATGATTAAAGGCTTAAGGTAAATGCATAGACAGTCATTAAAATTTAGATCTGTAATAACGTTTACTGTTATTCTCCCAAGGCTTTGATTGCTCGACAGAAACAAATTACTCTGGAATTAATTTCAAGAAATCATGCCAACTGCGTGCAATTTGCTGCAATTAAGACATGATAGGGTACTTAATATTCAAATTAAAGGGGGCATGGTAGAGCATGGCAGAGAACTGAGGTGTGGCACAATGCCAATGAAAAACAGTTACTTGTAAATACCTGGGGACGTGAATAAAAAAGGTTAATTACATTGTTCATGTGTAATAGCTGTTCTGTATTATTATTATTCTTATTCTTATTATTATTATTATTATTATTATTATTATTATTTATTTATTATTGTTTACTGATTTTAAGCTTGCCCCAGTCTTGCTATGGCGTTCTTTCTGGTTATTTAATACCAGTAAAGCAATTTATGCGTAATTTTGTTAATAACAATTTTTTTTTTTTTTTTTTTTTTTTTTTTTTTTTTTTTTATGTATACCTGTATGCAAAGGTATGGGTAGGACAAATATTACTAGTAGTGCTCTATCACATCTAATTTGTTCTTTATTAGTGGGGGTTTGGATGTCGCTTCATTTAAAACTAAACTAATAATCTGCATCTCAAACATGTTATTGACAGTATTAGAATATGTGGCTATATGGAAGCTGTCTGTTCATTCATCCTTTTCTATGTCACACTTATATTTTTACACACTTTATGGACATTAGCACACATTATTGAGATTTATTAGAATCTGTAGATATATAGAGGCTTGTATTACACAAACCTTTTTTTTTCTGGGGGGGGGGGGTTGTGGGGTTACTGAACATATAACAGCCCCTGTGTGTATGTAACCTTAAAAAGGTATCTCTTGAAGGAATCTGATTATAAATGGCCTTAGGCTGAGGAAGAAGCTAGTGTTTATTGGCAGCAGACATTGCTGAAGACATTGCTGGGGTAACAAATAAAGGCAGTATGAGAATGTCAAGTTGATTTACCCTAAATAAAAAACAACCTAAGGAGCAAAATCTTTATGTTCTGTGAATTTCTTCTTTCCTGTTTTAATAATTTTTCAATCCACTTGCTGCAAATAATGGTCAAATAGCAGTGGTAACAATTTAAAGATGAAAAAATAATAAGGAAACTGAATTTATATTTAAACAATTATAAAGGTTTTTTTTTTATTTTTATTTTTTTTTATTTTATTATAAATCCGAAATGTAGTTAATTCACTTCTGGAAACAAGCTACCATCCTTTTTGTAGAACTGTTAAAGTGTTTTCCATTAATGTAGAACAAGCTGGTAAATTTGTATGAAAACATGTTTTATATATTACAGATACATACAGTACATTGCAGCATACAGGATCAAGGCATGTATAATTGAACAAAATAAATAAATCAAGATGCAGTAATAACATCCTGATTTATGCTGTTCAAAATCTAGTAATGACAGCCAATGGCTGTAGGGAACCTTGTGGCTCCTACAATCCTAATCTCACCCAGTATCATTTGAGCACTGATCACCTGGATCCACACAAGGGTATTTGCAGTTCCTGCAAGTCATGTGTGTATTAAACTGACTTGAATGTTTTTGTAGATCAGTTGGCAAGGCTAATATGACTGTAACAGGGGAACCCTGCGGGATCCACCTGCCAATCATGGTAATGACACAATGAGGTTCGATGAGGGTGTGTTGCATGGCTTTCTCCGAGTGGTCCGGAGGCGGGTCTTGGTGGGACGGTCGACCAGTAAAAAGGATGCTCTGCTGTTCCTTCGGACTGGCACTTCTAGGAGAACGTTAGATTACTTACCGTAACCCTGGTTCCCTGAAAGAGAAGACGACCATCAACCAATACTTTTGAGATATGCCTGCCTTAGGTAGGTATTCGCTGAACATTTTATGTCAGAGCTGCCGATAGGCCCCTCTGTGGAATGACGTCCTGTCCCGTCTGGCGAGGCAGTAAGTAGTCGTTCCGTGGAGCTCATTTCCTCTTTGGCATCGAACCCGCGAATGCGAGTGATGGGACCTCGTAAGGTTTGATGGTCATCTTCTCTTTCAGGGAACCGGTGTTACGGTAAGTAACTAACTTGAAGAGGCAGGCAAGTCTGGCTGAGGAAGACAGCCTCAACAAATTTGAGTATCCTATCACATGCCCTACAGGGACGTTATTTAGTTAGCTGGGGAATCCTGGGTAACCCAGTAAGTGATAGAGAGGGAATAGTAGTGCGTCACAGAAACCCAAGCCTCACGGAATAGTGGAGGCTGTGAGACGCTGCATGTAGCAGCACCTTTTGTTTGTAGTTTGTTTAACAGTGTTTATTTTCTATTTTTCTTTTGCCTTCTGTTTTGTACTTTATTTGTGTGTGTGTTTCCCCTGGCTAAACACTGGGACTGCCTCAAAACTTACCATTGACGGTATTCAAACCACAGCACAAGTCCTCCCTCTAGTGCATAAAATAAATCAGTGCGCTGAAGTGCCGTTTCAGATAAACCTTTTTGCCTCCTGTGTTTTTAATGAATCACCAACACCCTCTCACTATGTCATAAACAAGTTCATATGTTCAATGTTTTGACCCACTACAGCTGCCATATAGTGGTCATGTTATGTTTTGGTTTCCAAATTTTATTTATTTATTTATATGTTGTTTTCATTACAGGCTATACGCAAGAGAGATGACCTTCTGAAAAAGTCAGAGAGCGACCTTCTTCAGGCAAGTGAAAGTATCAAAAGCAAAGTGTCCGAGATAGAACACCTTGATAGTGTGGTCAAGAACTTCAAAGCCGATATCCAGGGTATGCAGAAAGACAAAAGGCAAAAAGAACAGGAAAACATAACTTTAAAGACTGAGATCCATCAGCTTAACCAGGAGCTGCAAGAGGTTCATAAGCAGTATAGAGAGACAGGTAAGGCTCTTCCAATCAGTTCATTATGTCATGCTCACAATCTGTAAATTCTGGAAAGAAAATGTGTCAGTTTACACTATATACTGTTACATGATGACTAGGCATGACTGAACCAGGTAAACACTTAACTCAAAGGACAGTATCCCTTGGCCTCATTTTCTCAGTGCCATAATTTATATTTTACTGTCTCTTTGAAAGTGTTAATCACGAGAAGGCTTGTGATATATAGTTAAGTAATAAAGGTTGTAACAGTATGTAACATTTAGTGGTGCCTTAAAAAATGCACTAGTAAAATGGTGTCCCGTTTTGAATTTGTCACAAAACACAGTAAGTATAACACTTATAATGTGCACATAAAGGAAATCATATTTCTTACAATAATAATTTGTTATATAATTATTTATTGTATCCATGGTATCTAAAACTAGATGCAATGCAGACGACAATTATTAAAGCCATCCAGCTGCTTCTTTCTGAAATGTAATCCCAAATCTATATATTACTACTGATCCGTAACTCTCTTCTCCTAGATTAAGTCACAAATGTAATGTTATGTAGTTGTAAAGTATTCAAACAAAGGATACAATGTAAAATTGTAATTTTTGCTGTGGCATGGTAGGCGCTAATATTGTTCTTTTTATCTTGGTAGCAAAAAGATTAAGCAACAACACAGGGATAGCTATTGTTGCTTGTGTTCCTTTCCTGATGGGGTTTATGCTGTCTCACCACCCCTTCCTTTTAACAGAGCTTTACCTCTTGACTATACAATATAATAGAATTCCTGCTTTCAATCAACATATTTCAGTACAGCTCCAGTATTTTCCAGCTTCCCTTCCTTGCTAAAATTATACAGTACATCCTGCCGTTTTATATTATTTTTGTACATTTGAAATATAGGATTTAAAGCTTATCTGCTGATTTTAATATCAGCAGAGCTACACACTTTTTAGTGGCTTTATTTGCATTGTTTTATATGTATATCTACCAACATCCCATAAACACTTCTATGTGTGTCCACTTGTCTGCCATAATTCCTCCCTGGCAAACTGGAGAATGAAGTCAGATGAGTTCAAGTCGCAATATTGAAATATTGTCAACTGGATTGCTGAAAATAGAACAGTGGTCCATTCTACAAACTCGATTGCTAATTGAAAATTTGATGTCAACTCAAGTTACTGACACAACAGTTTTTCTTGTCAATTTCAGTGCCAAGAAAAAAAAAATGCTTATGTATCTCCACAGCAACTGGCTTACCACTTGAATTATTCCAAGTGTGAACAATTGAGTCCTTTTCTGAATAGCTATTGAAATCTGAATTCATGACACCAGTGTGCATGTATCCTAGCTTGAGCCTACTCTATCAATATGAGAAAGAAGGGAGGGTATTGGATAGACATTCTGTTTAATTCTGCAATTCGTGTTTTGGGTGCCTCTTGGATTTAGACAGCTTCACAGGAATTATTCATATGAGTTTTTAATTAAGTGAATGTCTGAAGCACTGGGCCTTAAATGAGCCATATCCAGGGTTGCCCATTGCAGATTTCATCTAGGTTTCTCTGGGGACTCATCCAAAGAGCACCCTACAACCCCTCTGCTTCCCAGTTTGGAGAATTGTGTAAATTCATTTTGGAAACATCCTGAATCTTTGTTGAATCTTTGTTGCCAGACTTTAACCAATCCCTGATCCATACTGTTGCTAATATAATATAAGTCAATAATAGTTTCGGCAGCTACTACAACAAAAGACAGCCGCCCATAGTCTACGCCTACCGTTGGCTCTGAATCGTGATCCCGATTCCATTTCATTTTTATGTTTTAATAAGTTTGATGTACCTGTTTTATGGCTACTGAAAACACAGACTTTCTTGCATGAGACACAGGCAACGTATCCAGCCACGGTGGGGTAGATTTTCAAAGGCGACTAAGGACGTTAGATGGGTGTAACTCAGCTTTTTACACGTTTGGATTGGGGTCTGGTGTAAGTGCGATTTTTCAAAATTTCCCACGTTCATGTCCTTAGATGCCCTGCCCCTTCTATCTGCGTCTATTCGTGTTTTAGCTTATTACGATATTTACGTGTGATTTTCAAACATATAGACTCTGTGTAAACAGTCATTTAGGCATCTAATGTTAGACCTGCGCCAGTGGTGTGTAGAGCACATCTACAAAAAGGTGTCTGCTGTTGTCACTTGCAAGAACACGGTGGAAAGCTGAGTGAAAAAAGATGAGAGTTGACGAGATGGTGACAGGTGTGTTGTAATAGTTGTAATATCTGTGAACATTATTTACATTTATCTTAAAGAAATATCGAGTCAGAATCATGTATTCATTGCTGAAAAAGAATTAGGTTTGTGTGTACATAGTTCATCCCTTACAGAGAAAATCTATAGAATTCCTATAATACCCTATAGTATTTGTATAGAATTTCTCTTTGTACTACTTTGTTCTGTAGTGTTGTATAATAGTTATTATAGAATTATGTAGTATTTCCCAATTAACTAAAATTTACAATAAGATGTCTATAGTAAAACTATAGAATTCTTGTCATAAGGGATTATACGTTAATTTTTGTTCCCCAAATGTGCATGTTCTGTGTTTTCTCAACACTTCATCACATTAGTTTTTGGAGTTTACCCAAAATTACATTCATGTTTTTATAACAGGAAATAAACTTTGAAAAATCAGTACCATGTTGATAATACAATCAATAAGCACGAAAAATTCCTCAAGTCTGAGGAATAACAGGCATTCAAAAGGTTTTAAGTACATTATCAAGCAGTGTTTATGTATTGCTACAGGGTACAGCATACCAAAAAGTTTTCATCCAAATTAAGTTGCACAATAACACACATTTATTTTCTCTGTCCCTTTTGCATGGGGGAAAACAAAAAAATTATGTACTTTACAAATTCAATAGTGTTCCAGTGCAAGGTCTGATGCTTTTTTTTAAATACATGGAGCGTATCATAAATGAAAAGGTGAGATTTATCTAATAACAAAACAAAGTTGTCTCAACTAAGAGTATTTACTAAATGAAAAACAAATTCTATATTTCGTTTTTTCTGAGGCTGTATCTGGCTACCTTTTGAGCAGAGCATTTGCTTTTCTCATCTGACGCTTTTATTTTGACTGTCGTGAGTTTGTCAACTCCCTTTCCTTCTGCAGCGGGAGAGGTGGGCACTGCACTTTGAGTTGCAACACCTACAACCTAGACGAAATGCATCACTTCCCGCTGATTTGCATGCATTGTGATGTGCAGAAGTAATTTACATAGATGGCTAGCTGACTAATGTCTAAATATTTGAAAATCACTCCCTTCTCTTGACTAACGATGTTAACTCCGATGCTAACCTATAAGAGAGGTTGGGCGTCGATGCCATGAATGGTAAACTTAGACGTCGACGAACGTTGTTCATCCAAGTCATTTTTGACAAAAATGTAGTCATCTAAGAAGACGTGTAACTTTGGACGTTTGACTAAAATTATGTTACCTTTGAAAATCTACCCCAGTGTGTCAGTTTTCATCGGCAATTAATCTGAATGTTTTTTTGTTTTTTTTCACAAATTGATGACTTCCCTTTCTCTTTTTCCTTTAAGCTGCATTCAACCATAATTTAATTTTTTGTAAATTTGGTTCTACATATTAAAAAAGACTTTGAAAACATTTGCGTTCAGAAGCAACCGGCAACTAAGGAAAGTGCAAACAGGTGACCATGTCAGCTGACAATGTTGTCACGTGTTTATAGTTACTCAGGGCTCGCAGTGGGAAAATAAACTGATGGCTGAATGTTAATAATTTTATCCACATCCGATCTGCCATCCGCAAAAATGTAAAACAATATACCAGCATCCGCGGATGTGGATATCCACGGATATAACGCAGATATCTGCAGATCTGTGGGGCTTTAGTTATGAGCTAATGACACATCACTTCTTTTTAAATTGATGTAACTATACATTCAGACAATTAGTGTGATCTTTGTCTCAGGTGGTGTGGGCTTACTTATTATCCTAAAGACCATTCAATATGCCAACAGTATAGTTGTCCCTAGGGGATAACCAATCAAAATGTTTTAATGTCTTTGGTAAATTATATGACTCTTGTGGAATCTACCTACAATTGGTGGCGTGTGTAAGCAGGAACATGGGATGTTACTTGCACACAATACAATTCATAAACCTGTAACAACAACTTAATTTAAGGGCATGTTAGTTTAAGCTTTTTTTTCCACCTACAATTGTAACATTTTTTGTTTTGTTTTTTTTTTTTAACAAAAAAATGTTAATGCCAGTTTGCAGTAGCTTTCAGAACCTAGCCAATTTTGTTAAGTTTCTTCCTCCAAGATTTTCATTTTATTTTTTAGATCAATATACTTCATTGCTTATAAATAGCAAGATAAGATGCTGTTTTTTTTTTTTTTTTTTTTTTTTATCAGATGATCCAACTTTAAATGGCTGTGTCAGTCTTTTATGAACTTCCTTTCCCATAAAGATCTGCTTTTTGGGTCAAAATGTGTTTTTTTTATTTTTAGATCTTTTCTATTCTGAAAGTAATCTAGCCTTTATCAAAGAGATTTAGATTGCATATACATCAGCTAGACAGCCATGTCATTCACTAGAAAATGTCATCACTCTTCAGCATCTAACTTAGGATATTAAAATAAAAACAAGACAACTGCAAAAGCAGGGAGATTGTCAGTGTGTCATTTCCTCTGACATACTCAACAACTTACCAGTAATTCAAAGTGCTTCTAACGTGCAAGTCTGGCTGAATAAAGGATCATCCTAGCTTGTTTGGATTTTTATGTGTTAAGAAGTAGTCATTTTCCCTACAGTTAACAAATAAATAAACACATTTTACATTTAGTAAGTGTAGTAACCAGGTTTGCGGCTCAGATATTGCCATCTTTAAGTCAGTTATTTAAATATAAAAATCAAAAAATAACAATTTTAGTTGAAATATTAAATGAGATTCCCAACAAAAGTAATTAAAATTAACTACATCTATCATATGCTTAGAGTACTGTATGTTATGCATTTTTTATTTAACCTCTATATAAGAATAAAGGGAAGACCTAGAATGTAAAAATCAGCTCTAAATAATACATTTATCTGTCATACATACAATTGTAAGCTAGACTAGTTCACCACAACTCTTGGGATTTTCAATATTCTTTTGGAACATGAATTTTAAGCTGGGTTATGGATTTGCATGTACAGTTGTGTATTGTCAAAAAGAGCACCTACTGTGCTATGTACAAGTATATGCCTGTTCCAGTCCAAAACAACCTGCTCTGATTGGTTAGCGGTGACAACATGATTTATAATACCTCTTTGTGCTTTGCTTGTACCAGGCATACAGTTAGACAGTAGCAGGACCGCATGGAAATGATACGTTGTATTTTAACTGGATAATCCTGAGTAAATCAGAATTGCTCAATTACTAATGTCATGTCCTCAGCTCATCATGTCTTTAAATATATATTCCTGCTGTTTGAAATATATGCAATAAATGTGCCTGGAGCTTTTTAATTATTTAGTTGTGTAACTAAGAATACAAATATATTGCACACGAAAGAAACTACAGAAAGGTCTTGACCGAGTCTTAATATCTGCATGTATACTGGTACATGCCCAGCACAAAAAAGAAATAAAAAAGAACATTAGACATTTTTCCCTGATTCAGTATTATCAGTAATACAAAGTAATAAATGTTTAATTTATAATTTACAACATTCCTTGTAAACTAGACTTTAATTACAAGACTTATTTAAAATAAATCACTTAAAAAATGAACTATATATATATATATATATTATATATATATATATATATATATATATATATATATAATATATATATATAAATTTAACTATATATATACTGACTATGTAAAAGTTGGAATTGAATTCATGAATGTACACATGTAAAATAGACAGCACTGGTCTGCATTATAGCATGATACCATTTAAAAAAGATACATTATTAAATGGAATCTTCCCAAAGCAGTGGAAAGACGTCAGCTTTAAATCTTGAATGTTAATTGTATAGTTCCTAATGTTGCGGGAAATGTGTTTCTGTTTCAAAAACCCTAGAGATCTTCTGCGATTTTTTTTTTTTCAACACAACCAGATCACTGCAGATAATTGTATTACATGGGATATTGATCCAAAATCGTTGTGCACCGGAAACATCTAAACACATGTTTATAGCTTTCTATTTATTGTTTGAAAATAATACAACAGGGATTTTTTTTGTGATTCACCTATACAAAAAAAAAACACAAAAAAGAAAAGCTAGGTAGAAACATCAGAGAAATTACTTCTTTACAAGAATCTATTGATCACTTTATATCAAAGGAGTATGTTTGACATAAGATTACCTGCCAGTTTGAACATTAGGTACACTGTGTTATAGCCTCGGGCAGTTGTAAGTCTGCCAAAGGGATTGTAAATAAAGCAGCAGCTGCTAGCGCCTCTGGCTTGGAATCAAGCTAAGGCTCAAATCCAAAGCAAAGGTAAACTTTATTTGATGCAATTTTTAACCCCTGTTTGCTTGTGTATTATGATATCTACAGATAGCTAGAATTGAGAAGCCCCCCGTTTAAGTGACAATGTTCATGCACTCAAGTTTAATAAGTTGGCATCTGTAGATCTGTATGCTGTTATGTGGTAATGGGGTTAAAGAAGAAAAAGTTTGCAACAAATGAAAATCCCTTGCCCTGTTTGGCAAGTTTCCTCATGTTGATTAGCTGATGGCAAGTTCCTCTTTATGTAGATTTATGTAGTTATTTTTATTTAGAACTTACCTGTGCCAATATTTATTTTGTATTATGATGTTACTGATTTAATTTGTTTATTTTTTAGTACGGTAAATTTACTGTCAATATTTTAGGTTACAATAGTGGTTCATATCTATTACAGTATATTATAAATTATATCTATATATGTAAGGCACCCAACCAACTATTTTGTCAAATGCTGGTTTAAAATAATTAATGTAATACACACACACACACATATATTTATGCAGTCTGTCTTGTTATATGAGATGTACAATCTTCTGTCAATGTACCAAATAAGTCAATTATCAAATTGTGAAACAAGGAAGTACTGTATAGATATGTATGGGTGTAAGTACATACGCTTAGTATTTTGACAACTGTAAGTGTTGGGTGGCTGTTGTAATGTACACCTTAATGGAAACGTGCCTATTTTTTTTTTTTTTATACAACTCAAATTCATAATTCAGATATGTAACATAGTTTTAGCTTGATGTTCTTAACTAGTTCTTCGGTGAAGGTGAACTTTAAATCATATTTGAACTTTTTATACTATAAGTATTTAGTTAATTGGGTTGGCTGTGCTAAGACACGTTTAGACTGTTTCTGCTGTGGTAAGCCATGAAATCACTTGACTTGCTATTGTATTTGTAGACATATCTACCATCTTCCCCACTCCAAAATGCCTCCAAACATCCCCACAGTAATATTTCAGCAATTCTGTTGTGGTTATTGTTTTTCACCATTTTTTT
Organism: Polyodon spathula; assembly: GCF_017654505.1. Classification (NCBI taxonomy): domain Eukaryota; kingdom Metazoa; phylum Chordata; class Actinopteri; order Acipenseriformes; family Polyodontidae; genus Polyodon; species Polyodon spathula. The sequence goes on from NC_054536.1 coordinate 75,885,417, forward strand.
CTTTCTTTTTGTTGTTACAAACAACACTAAACTAGGGTAAACCAAAGTATAGTGTATTACAGTATATGCATAGTGACATTTTATTTCGAGAGTAGGAAAGAGGTTATTCTTTAATATATGCCTTACAACAAATTGTTCCTCACAAGAAATCAACCAATACAAATTCACTGGTTTACAAAAGGTGTATTTTTATATAGGCCTATATACAATAAGCGAAAATATTGTGCATAACAACAGTATTTAATTTAATCTTTTTCTTTTTATTATGTTTGCTTGAAAGCTATGTAAAATGTTTCTGTGCATTGTGCTCAATGTAAAGAGTGCCATCTATTGGTGATCATTGCATACACATTTTCATTTTGAACAGAAAGTAAAACATTTCATTTAAAAAAAAAAGACCATTGGAAGTACTGTAGCACACGTAGAAAATCCATAACCGGGTACCTGCAGTGAAAAATACCCAGGTACCCAAATCTTTTTCAGGTAATGATTTAAAAACAAAATCACAAATATGAATGTTTTATGTGCATTATACATGTTTAAATACTATGTAGTACACATACATTTAGTCCCTTCAGATCTGTAGACTTTTGTAATCTTTTTCAGTACTGAAAACATTGAAATAATAATTATAATAATAATAATAATAATAATAATAATAATAATAATAATAATAATAATAATACCTTCATTGCTCATTTCTTGTAAAGATGCCAACATATCTGAATTTTGTTCTTCGCGGTTTTCTTTTGAAACTTCTCCAATTGCATGAAAATAATTTGTTATTTTCCTCATCCTTTCGAACTGTCTGGAAACGAGTAACCATCGCACTTGTAAATCAGAGAAATTGGCATGGTATGGGATTTGTAGTTTTTAATGTGTGATTAACAGTGGGCAGTGGACACCAATAAACTACATTCCCGGAATACATTACGATTGAACTATGAGAGTTTAGATCTATGTGTGTTTTTATTTATTTATTTATTTATTTATTTATTTATTTATTTATTTATTTATTTTTATCTTGTCAGCTAAAAAACAAATCACTTTTTTTTTTTTTTATAGTCAACCTTTAGGAATTTCTAGTGGCACTGTAGAGCCGTCTTTTTATGTTGTTTTGTTTTCCGATTTAGTTCCTGAGAAGAATAGTCACAGCAGTTGTTATTATTGAGGTGTACTTGTCGCTCACTCTGTGTTATTGTTTTCTGTAAAACATTGATATCCTGTCAGTTAAGAAAAGGCTTAATGCAAAAGCTGAGAAGTTTCTTTTAATGGAATCCAGCTTAAAAGCAACACAAGAACAGCTAACTGAGAGAGTGGCAGAAACCGTTCGCCAGGAGCAGATGACTCGAAAGCTGCAGACTGAGCTTAAGACCATGAAAGAACGTGTTTCAACTGCAGAAGAAGAAGTAACTGAGTACAAGTAAGTTTGGTTTGCAAATAATTTAACATATATGTTTTTAACTATCTGAGTCTGCCTTATGATGCAGCTATTACATCTGTATTGTGCTGAAAAAAAATGTTTGTTTGCAAAATCAGTGGCCATGAATATTTAAGAACACAAGTATGAGGCTCTGACCAAAACTGTGCTTAATCAGGAAGCAATTCCAGCCTGGCAAGCTGGAATAGAATTACAAAACAAACTGTGTGAAGAATGCCTTTTGGGTTCCAGCCTGCCACTGTTCTATTAAAGTATTTTTTGGCAGGAGACTGTCCTTGCTTTAATGTAAACCAGACTGGTAAACATTTGTGAAGACTATGGTTTAACCAAAGAGTAGTAGATTTACTGCACTGGTTACAGGGTACATTTGTTCAGTTTTGTATAATGGCTATTTGATGATTATTTATTGTGCCAGAGACTCATTGTGACCGTTTTAGTTTAGCTTATTATTTCAAATATATAGTGTTAGTGGATGAACAGTTAACTGACATTCTAGATAAACTCAAGTTATGAAACTACAAAAATGCTAACTTTGGGTCATATAAATTTTGCCTTGGTATGGAACTAAACCAAAAATGTCACAGCATAAGACCACTATACTTCAGTTCAGTATTGTTCAGAATGCCCATTTGGGGGTTGTGGAAATTATAATAATTTGTAGTATTGATTGTGTGAAATTGTGCATCCAGGTCCCATTGTGTATGGGTAGGAATATATACACTTTATTGATTCTTTTTACAGCCATTTTCATGCCTTTGCAGCAGCACACTTTTATCATGGGACCTGATCCTACTCTTTCAAGTAATTCTAAATCTGGCCAATTAAGAAGGAATGTGGCTGAATCTCTTTTAAACACTGACCAAATGTGACTCTCTTCAAATGTGAAACTGTTCTGGATAAGGTCAGCCGTTGCAGCAATTTGATGCTGTCATGTTGTTACCAGACACTGCTGGTAAATAACCAATATGGTTTTCTAACTACATGTATCTGCTGTCTCAAATTATACCCTCAATTTGATACTTAATTGCCATTTCCTATTTTAATTGCTTTTCTCTTTCATCACATTTGCAATGTTCATACAATATACATTATTGAAAATAAACCAGATGTTTAGAACTAAGTATTAGATATTTAATATTATTATTTATAATAGATTTATTCTCTCAATATTAAAAAAAAAAAAAAAAAACTTGACATAATAGTGTTATCATGTATACCATTAACTCAATTAAAATGGTAAACCATATTTTTATTGCTATTTGGTTTTTTAAGTATATTTTTCAGTCCAAACAGACCATTTTCAATGGAAGTTGGTGCATATTTTATAATATTTTGAATTTAACTAAATTGTTTAGAACAAGTTTTGAACATTAAGGGTATGATTTGTTCTGTTGTACAGAATTTGCTGTTACCTTTTGTCCCAGCAGGAACTATTATACTATATGTCATGTGTTTATAACTTAAAAATGTTAAGGGGATATCATACTTTAATTTGTTTTTCATTATGATTTAGATTTTTTAAGGAGGTTAATCATATGTATTTGGAATATATTTTTATTTTAATTGTATTAATTTCCTTGATAATTTTAACATGACATATGTGTTGTAAATGTTTGCAAGTGTTGATTTTTTTGTATCTTGTTTTCTGTGTACAATTAAACAGGCAAGTGGTTGAAACACTTAAAATGGATCTAAACACAGTAAAGAACAACCACCAGCAAGCTCTTCAGGAAACGGTGAAATACCAGCAGACAAGTCATAAAATGGAGGTGGAGATCACTAGTGCAAGAGATCAAGTGAGGACCTTAAAACAGCAGGTAAAGGACATGGGGCCCAGTTTTGATGAACAAAAAGAAAACAAAATGGAAGGCAATGTACATCCTGCAGTATCCCCCACGTTGTGATTCTGAAAAGAACAAAGGCTAGATGTTATTGCTGGCCAATCCATGTGAAGCTGGAGGCAGAAATGTTAGCAAATCAAGAGAAACTAACTTCTCCTTTTAAAGTGGAATACTTCTTACTGTGCATGCGTTTTCTGTGATTTTAACAATAATAACAAAATAAGCATTAATTATTACTATTATAGTAACAATACCACCACAGGAGCTTGTATTATTTGTTACAGCGCAGAAACTGTACCTGTACAATATGGCAAGTAATGAACGTTACTTCTGCTGTGAAAAATATAAATTTGTACGAAACAAAACAAATATTAAACCCGCCACTAAAGGGATACGTGTTTATAATAAAATGTATCATTTTTAAATTAATTTTTTAACTCCAGTTTGTTATTTGCTGTCTATATGAAACAGTGAGCAAGGCTGTTGTGGACTCGAGCAAAAAATTTACCGATGAATCATATACTATTCAACACTTACAAAGACAAAGTAACCTAGTTTATCTAATCAAAGCTTTTAAATAGTAGCAACAGCAACTGGCATTGTCAGCAGTGCAAATATATCCACATTACAAATTGCTTTAGTGAAAACTGGATGAGCAGCTGATCATTTTATTGAACTTTCATACTATTCAGTGACTACACTGGGAAAAGGATGGTGATGCTTGAAAGATCAATAGAGAGAACTCTGGTATGGTTTTCTTCTGTACATGTATATAAAGGAATCAGAAATATAAAGCCTTAAACGTACTTTCCATAGGCTTTATCAAAATGATTATTGTAGAAGGTTATACAGTATAATGCTGTAGTAGTACGGGGGTTACTAATTTATTATGTGCATTATAAATTGACCAACTATAATCTTGGAATTTTGGCATGGTAAATGTAACACTTATGTCCCTGCTGTGCCACAGTAAAAGTGGCACTTTTAATTTGTTTTATTAAAGTATTTGTTAAATTGTTTGTGTATTCGAAGAGAAAACACTTCAGTGCAGTGATAACATGTACACACACTGGAAATCATTACTTTTACCCTATGCTACTGCATTTTAAACCCCCTTTCATTAAACCCCAGCTTGCTGTGACTTGGATTTACCAACCAAAATATATTTCTGTTTTCATTTTTATTCCAGTATTTTTCGCAACCATAACAAAGGAACAGATCACTTAGCCACGTCCCCTTGGTTAGCGAGTGCACCCATATCTCTTCCAATCTGCGGTTGCCACATCGCTTCCTTTCTAGGGCAATGATTTGGTGTACTGTGGCACTGCCCCCTTTCTAGATGTCCGACTTCCCTTCCCTTTACACAGCGCCCTCACAGGTCAGGAGGGAGATTTATAACCAAGATTCATTCTTTCTCTGTCACAGTGCTAAACACACTTTCACTTCTCAAAATACACTTCCTAGCAACAACACAACAACAAATGAAACCTGTCAGTTTCGACAGAGTACACTTTTAGAAATTCAGGATTGCTGCAAGCCTTTGAATCAAGTGAAGTATGGCAATATGAAATATGGCAAGATAGATAGATAGATAGATAGATAGATAGATAGATAGATAGATAGATAGATAGATAGAATTACAAAATATAATACAAAACAAATATGCTGCAAACACTAAAGTTGTCAATAAAAATTCGCTTTCAGTGTTTTCTGACTTACTAAAATTCAAACAAATCAAACTCGATGATGTAAATATGTATGATGTTCGCAAACTTAACAGACTCCTCTGAGAATTCTATGTGCAGTGAGGAAGTCAGACGGACAGTTCTATGCCAAAAAAACTTTAATAACTATGTGGTATGGACTGCAGATTATGAACCACAAGCCCCTCGGGAAGAACTGTAGTTACCTCTAGGAGACAATGCCCTCAGCCTGTAGCTTATATTGTTTGTTTTGTTTTTTGTTTTTTACAAGGGGTGTACAAATACTCTGGATTTTGTCCCCTGTTGGTAAATATAATTATTCCCTTCCCTCCAGGGCCATAGTTTCCTACTATATGCCTCTCCTCCAGTCCATAGAGAGAGAGAGGGGTGTGTGTGTATGTATAGACAGTGACCTCCATAAGTATTGGGACAGTGAAGTAAAAATTTTGCTGTGCACTCAAGCAATATGGAAGTACGGGTAAAAGATGAACGAGGCAAAAGTACAGAATGTCACCTTTTATTTCTGCTGTTTTCAATACATGCATGTTTTACCAACTAAGAATAACAGCACTTTGAAAGTTCCATCCCACATTTTATGTGACCATAAGTGTTGGGACAATTCAGCTTAAAGCAAATATAAGAAGTATAAAAGTTAGTATTTAGTTGCAAATCCCTTGCATGCAATAACAGCAGTGAGTCTGCGACCCATTGACATCACCAAACTCTTGGTATCGTCCTGTTAAATGCGTTGTCAAGCCTTTACTGCAGCCATTTTCAGCTGTTGCTTGTTCTGGGGAGTTTCTGACTTCAGCAAGTGAAATGCATGTTCAGTCGGATTTAAATCACGAGATTGACTTGGCCAGTCTAAAACTTTCCATTTTTTTCCCCTGATGAACTCCTTGGTTGCATTCGCAGTGTATTATTGGTCATTGTCCTGTTCCATTATGATGCGCCGCCCAATGAGTCTGGTGGCATTTCATTGGTAGCCAAGATGCTCCTGTACACTTCTGAAGTCATTCTGCTCCAGAGCCTGTTCCAGAGGCAGCCATGCATGCCCATGCCATGACACAACCTCCTGCATGCTTCACAGATGAGGTGGTATTCTTTGTATCATCTGCAGTTCCATTTTTTCTCTACACTTTTGCCTTCCCATCACTTTGATAAAGGTTGTTCTTCGTCTCATCTGTCCATAAAACACTGTTCCGGAACTCTGTTCCAGAACTGTACTGGCTCATCTCTGTACAGTCTTCTGCAAACAGTAGATTGTGACACTTTCACCCCAGCATTCTGGAGGTTGTTGGTGATTTCACTGACACTTGTTGGAGGTTTTTTTTTTTTTTTTTTCACAGCTCTGGTCATTGTTCTGTCATCAACTACTGTTGTTTATCTTGGTCGACTTGGCCCTTGTTGATTGCAGAAGACACCAGTGGTTTCTTTCTTTTTCAGGACATTCCAAACTGTTGATTTGGCTCTGCCCAACTTTTGTGCTATGGGTCTAACTGAGTTCCTCTTTTCTTTTAGCCTCCAAATCGCCTGCTTTTCTTTCATAGACAGCTCCCTAGTCTTCATGTTGGATTATGCCTACTGACACCAAAGGCAAAAGCAAAGGGTAGAATTGAGAATACATATTCACAGCTTTTTTATGTGTGAACAATCAATGCAACAGGAAACACCTGATCAATTAGAAACACCTGTGAGCCAAATGTCCCAATACTTATGCTCACTTAAAATGGGGGGATGGAACTCTGAAAGTGCTGTTGTGTGTGTGTGTGTGTGTGTATATATGTATGTATGTATGTATGTATGTGTCTCTGTGTGTGTGTGTGTATGTGTATATATATATATATATATATATATATATATATATATATATATATATATATATATATATATATATATATATATATATTAGTGCCTTGCAAAAGTATTCAGACCCCTGACCAATTCTCTCATATTACAGAATTACGAATGGTACATTGAAATTTCGTTCTGTTTGATATTTTATTTTAAAACACTTAAACTCAAAATCAATTATTGTAAGGTGATGTTGGTTTTATGTTGGGAAATATTTTTAAGAAAAATAAAAAAAAAACTGAAATATCTTGCTTGCATACGTATTCAACCCCCACACATTAATATTTGGTAGAGCCACCTTTCACTGCAATGACAGCTTTAAGTCTTTTGGGGTAAGAATGTACCAACTTTTCTCACAGGGTCGGAGTGATTTTGGCCCATTCTTCTTGGCAGATTTGCTCCAGGTTGTTCAGGTTGGTTGGATGACACTTGTGGACCTCAGATGGGATTGAGATCAGGACTTTGGCTGGGCCACTGTAGGACATTCACCTTCTTGTTTTTGAGCCACTCCAATGTTGCTTTGGCCTTATGCTTGGGATCATTGTCCTGCTGAAATGTGAATTTTGCTCCATCCATTCTTCCTTCAATTGTAGCAAGATGCCCAGTCCCTGCTGATGAGAAGCATCCCCACAGCATGATGCTGCCACCACCATACTTCAATGTAGGGATGGTGTGTCTTGTGGCATAGGCAGTGTTAGCTTTGCGCCACACGTAGCGCTTTGAGTTTTGGCCAAAAAGCTCTATCTTGGTCTCATCTGACCACAAAACCTTTTCCCACATCGCAGCTGGGTCACTCTCATGCTTTCTGGCAAACTCCAGACGTGCTTTCAGATGGTACTTTTTGAGTAACGGCTTCTTTCTTGCCACCCTCCCATACAGGCCAGTGTTATGCAGAGCTCTTGATATGTTTGACTGGTGCACCGTTACTCCACTCCCAGCCACTGAACTCTGTAGCTCCTTCAAAGTGATTGTTGGCCTCTCTGTGGCTTCTCTCACAAGTCTCCTTCTTGTTTGAGTGCTGAGTTTTGAGGGAAGGCCTTTTCTTGGCAATGCCTGGGTGGTGTGATGCAGCTTCCACTTCCCGATTATTGATCCAACTGTGCTCACTGGGATATCCAAACACTTGGATATTATTTTGTATCCTTTCCCTAATCTATGTTTTTGTATTACTTTATCTCTAACTAGAATGCTCATTGGTCTTCATTTTCCTTCAGATTCACAGCCTTACCAATGATCCTTCAACAGTGGGGTTTTTATCCAGAAAATGTGACAACAACTTTAATGGTTCACAGGTGGAGGCCAACGGTAAGGTAATTGTGTCCTCGTTAGGGCAATTTCTTTCATCAGTGCAAACTGGGAGCTTCCACAGCACAGGGGTTGAATACTTATGCAAGCAAGATATTTCAGTTTTTTATTTTTCTTAAAAATATTTCCCAACATAAAACCAATGTCACCTTACAATAATTGATTCTGAGTTTCAGTGTTTAAAAATAAAATATCAAACAGAACGAAATTTCAATGTACCATTTGTAATTCGGTAATATAAGAGAATTGGTCAGGGGCCTGAATACTTTTGCAAGGCACTGTGTGTGTGTGCGTGTGCGTGTGCGTGTGCGTGTGCGTGTGCGTGTGCGTGTGTATATATATTTGACAAAGCTGGGATGTTTGCCACATGCAGGACTGTCTTCACTTGTCTTTTTTGTAAAAGCACAACACTCCCAAAGCAATGGTAGGTTTTAAACAGGACAGTGCCTGTATATTTATTTAATTTCACACAAAACAAAACCTAGCCCTAGTTTGAAGTGCTAACAAAACCAGCCACAACCCCTCACTACCAGACTGGACGACTAAGTCGTAATAATACTGTGTGTGTGTGTGTGTGTGTCTATATATATATATATATATATATATATATATATATACACACACACACACACACACACACACACACACACGGAGTAGGGGGCATTATCGCGTGGTACCGTGTCGGAGTAGTTATAACCTGAGCCACAGGCGATGGTGTTACCATACAGACAAGGTCTGCTACCAAGGCAGTGTATGATAATCAGGGATTTACTATAATAAAAAATTGGTAAACTGTGCCTACAGGTTATTTTAAATATTTGAAATCGCTATAGATTTATTTACTTTTTCAATGTTTGCTTTCCATACACTGTGTCTGAATAATTCCTTGGTCCTCTATTCCATTACCTCTTGCGGTAATGTCTTGGAATGGACCTTCCTGAATTATGGATGAAATGTTCTGAGGTTTCTGATATTTTCTGTATTGTTTTCCAGCTCCAGCAACAAGAGGAGCTAGTGAGGTGTTTGAGGGAAGAGCTTGATCAGGAACAAAACCGATATCAGGATCAGCAAAAACAGCTCAACAGATTAAAACTTCACATTACTGAGATGGAAACAGAGGTGGAACAGTTAAGAATAAGACAGAAAAATGATACTCACACGGTAAGTCATGCAAATAAGCATCCTTGTGAGTACTTATTAAAGAAAAAGAAGACTGGACAACATTAAATGTTAAAGGGGTAGATGTAGCTGTATCTATACTTTTAAGTGTTGCTGCTTTCGCAATAGTCGCAAACCAGTCTAGGGTGAAATGTACGAAACGTGCGCAATTTTCACTAAAGGCTTGGTGTACTTACAAGCCTTGAAAACAAATTTCTATGACGTTTACATTTAAAAAAAAAAAAAAGGTGCCATTTGGATTTTTGAACCATTGCATGTACAGATGTTCTCCTTCGGGCTCCCTCTGCTGCAGCAAACCACAACTCAACTCCCACTATTTATTTGAAAAATGTCGCACAACTCTTGCAATACTAGAGATCTTGAATTGAAGATGCAGCACATATTTAAATGTGTATATCGCAGCTCTTTTCATTAACATATTTAAACAGTATAATTAGAAGTCCAGTCTATTTAGGACAGGTGGAGAAAATGTGTTTAAAGTATGCATTCTTTACTGACTACTGAAAATACATGGAGAAATAAATCCCAAACAAATTCTGTTCAGTCATATAGTTAAACAGTAAGCAGTTTCACATTTCTCAAAATGCTGTGTTACAGTACTTTGACTGAGTTTCTCTTCGGTTCTTGTTGCCTGCCGTAGACATATGTAATATCACTAGCTACAACTTCCTATGTGAGCACCCTACATGTCCACTTATATATTAGCCAAAGATGGGAACACACAATTGTTGTTTTTGCACTTGAATAATAAAGGATTGTGTGCATGTTTTTCCATTAAACCATAATATTAAACATCTAGGATGCATTCCTGGACACTCTGTTCCACTTTGGTTTTCATTGGCAACAGCCCCCCACAAACCCCTCTAGCAATCTTAGATTTTGGCATTTGGTTGTCCTACCATCTTAACCTGTATGTAATATGAAAAACACACCAGGAGTTTGTCAGCTTTTTCCTTGTCTAAAACATTTCTAATTGTTTTGGCATGCATTAACAAGTTCTAGACATATTCTTTAGAAGCTATTTTTATTTTTTTGTATTTTGAAGGTTTTTTTTTTTTTTTTTTTTTTTTTTTTAGTGCAGTTTGAAAAACAGAAAAGAAATTTCTTATTTACAAGTTTTTATACACAATTAAGTTGACATTTAAAATCACTGTTTCACCTGCACAATAATCACACTGTACATTTTATTTTGAATTCCTCCAAACATGCTGCCTGCATCTCTTTTCAACACTAGTGTAACTTCCCCAGAACCTCCCATGAGGCAGCCATGCATAATGTAACATCAGTCAACCTGAACAAAACTGCTCACTGCATTATAATGCAACACTTATGTCTGCAATTACTGTATGTAACTATTAAACCATATTCTTGAAAATATGCATGTAGTGTTTTTTTGGGTGTTTCATATGCTGTCCCTTTGTTATTAAGATCCAACGCAACTGACTGCCAAAGCAGTTTTAGATTGCTGTTTGGTGCTTTGTAGGAATCATCGCTGTGGCCAGAGACAGAGATTTTGAGATTTTAAAGAATTTTCAGGACGTTCACATGCCCTCAGAACATGTGTACTGTGTGGGAACTCACTGCGGTGAGGAGAAAAAACATAAATGGACATTCCAATTTGGGGGGGGGGGGGGGGGGGTGGTAAATAATAATAATTAGATTTAGTTTTATAATACCAAAAGTTTCCATTTAAACCACGGTGATTAATAAATTAATGGTGTAAGTAATCTCGTGGACAAAATTAAATGAAACAACGACGCATGTGCATATCTTGAAATAATGTAAAATTCGGCATGATACCGGCAACACTATGCAAATAGTGTTTGGTAGTTTGATAATTCTGAAAGTAGTGGGTAATTCTGTGTTTCTTCCAGCGACTGTGAGGTACTACTTAATAGTATATTTTCTCCTCAGTTTAACATAAACTAAACTCAGAAATCTCATTCCTATGTGGAACATACAAAATGCCAAGTAGCTGTGTTACATGTATGGATGAATTGAAAAACAAAACCATGTCTTTATCATAAGGTGGACCAATAATAATAATAAACACTGTAATACAGTGTAAAATAGTATTTTTTATTTTTATCACAATTAAACCGTTTTGGTTTCGTTGTGATAAAAATAAAAACATTAAAATATGGGTATTACTGCAATGGAAACATATTCACGTTAGAGACAGTAAATAGTTATTTTTTAAACCTGAAAGAAAACCACTTTGTACATATCGTAAACATTTCTAAACTACTGACCTGAAAAAATGAACACACATTGCCACTTGTTTTGGATATTGTGTAATGCATTCTATGTTTTTTCTGGTCTTTTTTCTGAGGTGGCATTATTATTATTAGGCACGGTACAAATCCATGTGCTTGAAAGGGTCGTGTTTGTTTTTTGTTGTTTTTTTCCCCGCTGATTTGACTTAACCACATAAATTACATAATCATGTGGTGCATCTAGTTGAAGTAGCTAAAAGGACACTGTGGCCTTAATGGCCGTGAATTAACATATATTTTGAGGGGCATCATGGCATTGCTGCATGGCAGGCGTTAATTTTGAGCCCTGTATTTTATATGCAAAAGTATTCAGACCCCTGACCAATTCTCTCATATTACCGAATTACAAATGGTACATTGAAATTTCGTTCTGTTTGATATTTTATTTTTAAACACTGAAACTCAGAATCAATTATTGTAAGGTGACATTGGTTTTATGTTGGGAAATATTTTTAAGAAAAATAAAAAACTGAAATATCTTGCTTGCATAAGTATTCAACCCCTGTGCTGTGGAAGCTCCCAGTTTGCACTGATGAAAGAAATTACCCTAACGAGGACACAATTACCTTACCATTGACCTCCACCTGTGAAACATTAAAGTTGCTGTCACATTTTCTGGATAAAAACCCCACTGTTGAAGGATCATTGGTAAGGCTGTGAATCTGAAGGAAAGTGAAGACCAAAGAGCATTCTACAGAAGTTAGAGATAAAGTAATACAAATGCATAGATTAGGGAAAGGATACAAAATAATATCCAAGTGTTTGAATATCCCAGTGAGCACAGCTGGATCAATAATCAGGAAGTGGAAGCTGCATCACACCACCCAGGCACTGCCAAGAAAAGGCCGTCCCTCAAAACTCAACGCTCAGACAAGGAGGAGACTTGTGAGAGAAGCCACAGAGAGGCCAACAATCACTTTGAAGGAGCTACAGAGTTCAGTGGCTGGGAGTGGAGTAATGGTGCACCAGTCAACCATATCAAGAGCTCTGCATAACACTGGCCTGTATGGGAGGGTGGGTAGAAAGAAGCCGTTACTCAAAAAGTACCATCTGAAAGCACGTCTGGAGTTTGCCAGAAAGCATGAGAGTGACCCAGCTGCGATGTGGGAAAAGGTTTTGTGGTCAGATGAGACCAAGATAGAGCTTTTTGGCCAAAACACAAAGCCCTATGTGTGGTGCAAACCTAACACTGCCCATGCCTCAAGACACACCATCCCTACAGTGAAGTATGGTGGTGGCAGCATCATGCTGTGGGGATGCGTCTTATCAGCAGGGACTGGGCATCTTGTTATAATTGAAGGAAGAATGTGTGGAGCAAAATACAGGAAGATACTGCAAGAGAATCTGCTTCAGTCGGCTAAAAAACTGAAGCTTGGGAGGAAATTCACCTTTCAGCAGGACAATGATCCCAAGCAACCAAAGCAACATTGGAGTGGCTCAAGAACAAAAAGGTGAATGTCCTACAGTGGCCCAGTCAAAGTCCTGATCTCAATCCCATTGAGAATCTGTGGCACTATTTGAAAATTGCAGTCCACAAGCGTCGTCCAACCAACCTGAACAACCTGGAGCAAGTCTGCCAAGAAGAATGGGCCAAAATCACTCCGACACCATGTGCAAAGCTGGTACATACTTACCCCAAAAGACTTAAAGCTGTTATTGCAGCAAAAGGTGGCTCTACCAAATATTAATGTGTGGGGGTTGAATATTTATGCAAGCAAGATATTTCAGTTTTTTATCTTTCTTAAAAATATTTCCCAACATAAAACCAATGTCACCTTACAATAATTGATTTTGAGTTTAAGTGTTTTAAAATAAAATATTGAACAGAACGAAATTTCAATGTACCATTTGTAATTCAGTAATATGAGAGAATTGGTCAGGGGTCTGAATACTTTTGCATATATATAGTGTTTCTGTATCTCCCTTAGCTCCTGTGTATCTATACTTTTACATTGTAGATAATTTGCTTTCAGATTACTCAGTGTCTTAATTTGGCCATGCTACCTTTAAAAGCAAAGCTTCGGTTTCCTGAATTACGATCACACTAATTTCCTAAGCAAAATTCAACAAGCAGGTCAGGTCCCTTGCCATTGTTTAGTATATGCTGTTGGTAGTATACTGTACTAGAACATTCTTTATCACTCTGAGGTAGGGTACTGAGTTCTAATCATAATGTGGCCAGAAATGTTAAAGCTCAATGAATCGGTAGGAAATTGGGTTTGAAATGGCCTCATCTGTCTGAGGTCAAACCCATTACCTTGCATATCAGATAAGTGAATATTGACGGAGTACAGTTAAATTATGTGAATATGATCTTATATAATTTATATTTTTATAGGTTAGGATAGTGGAATCTGAATCTATAGGTTTATCTGTATGTATACTGTGTGTGTGTGTGTGTGTGTGTGTGTGTATATGTCTGTATGTGTGTGTGTATATATATATATATATATATATAAATATAAATATATATAAATGTATATGTATGTAAAATATATTTTCCGCCTATACATCTGTTTCAGTTTTCTCATCTTATTTAGATACTGTACCATATTTATACATCATTCTTACTTAGAGCACTTTTTTATTTATGGATCTTAAAAATAGCTTCACTGACAATTAAAAATAAATAAACCAAACTAAAAATGTAGTTTGCACCAGTGTTGGAATGGGATTTTTGTATCACTATTTTCATCTGAACATGTATCATGATAACTGCTTTTATTGCAATAATTCATTTTGTTGTTTTGAAACTTTAAATATGCAGCAACAATGCTTTGTTTTGAACATTTTGTAAAACAAAAAATTTATACTCCCCCCAATATATTATATATATATATATATCATGTATATATATATCTATATATATATATATATATATATATATATATATATATTTCATATATAATAATTAATATATTCAAAGCGTACTAAATGTTTTTTTTTTTTTTTTTTTTTGTTTTGCCTCGATTTGGTTCTCTAATGTTCAGTGTAATCTTTACATTCTCAAGAATTTATCTTAAAGCTTACACTCGATGGTACATGTTTGTGTTCATTATTTAACACGAGTGCTAAAGCAACATGCTGTTGTGCAGAATTACAGTGAAATTGGCACATCTGTCTTTAAGACCAGACTTGATTGCCCACAAGCTATTTTACCAGTGGAGTAAGCCGACCATCAAGATACTGTATGGCTGCACAAGTTGGAGGGAAACATACTGTTTCCCCGCTAAGGGTGTCAATAACTGTGGCAGGCTGGCGAGTGGATAGAGGCCCAGAGACAGACTGCAGTTCAAAAAAATAACTATTTTATTATAAATAAACAAAAATAAAGTGCACAAGGGCAAAATAACAGATACTCAAACACAAATAAAGCAAAAACAAAACTCACAAAAATAAAGTTTCCAGGCTGGGCAATGCCTTCACTGGATTTAGAAAATTCAAAAATACACAAAACAAACACCAACCTGCTTCCTCAGCTCCCTCCTCTCAAATGAGAAGCTGAGGCCTCCTTTTATATCAGGTGGCTGGGCGCTGATTGATCGTTAATCAACCTAATCAACTAATCAACCCAGCCACCTGAACATAATAAACCCAGGCAGGTAGGGGAAGTTAACCCCATCCCTGCCAATTTAAAGGGCAGAGCTTTGCTCTGCCACACACCTCCCCCCATGTACAACGTACACTGGCCGCAATCGGCCAACTCCCCCCTTCCCCCCACCCTCCCCACCCCCCCTCCCCCCAAGAGTCCAATTATGTCCCTTGGGTGGGCTGTTATGGTGGGTGGTGGTGGGCGGGGTTGATGTCGGAGCCCCCAAGCCTTCTTTGGTTGAGGGGGCCCCGAATCTCCAAGGTAGCACGGCGACGGCGGCCCCGGCCCGGCTCCCTCTGGTGGCGGAGGCGGCGACGGCGGCCCGGCTCCCTCTGGTGGCGGAGGCGGCGACGGCGGCCCGGCTCCCTCTGGTGGCGGAGGCGGCGGCCCGGCTCCCTCTGGTGGCGGAGGCGGCGACTGCGGCCCGGCTCCCTCTGGGGGCGGAGGCGGCGACGGCGGCGGGGCTGCCTGTGGTGGCGGAGGCGGCGACGGCGGCCCCGGCGACGGCGGCCCGGCTGGCTCTGGAGGCGGCGACGGCCCGGCTCCCTCTGGTGGCGGAGGCGGCGACGGCGGCCCGGCTCCCTCTGGTGGCGGAGGCGGCGACGGCGGCCCGGCTCCCTCTGGTGGCGGAGGCGGCGACGGCGGCCCGGCTCCCTCTGGTGGCGGAGGCGGCGACGGCGGCCCGGCTCCCTCTGGTGGCGGAGGCGGCGACGGCGGCCCGGCTCCCTCTGGTGGCGGAGGCGGCGACGGCGGCCCGGCTCCCTCTGGTGGCGGAGGCGGCGACGGCGGCCCGGCTCCCTCTGGTGGCGGAGGCGGCGGCGGCGGCCTGGCTCCCTCTGGTGGCGGAGGCGGCGACCGGCCCGGCTCCCTCTGGTGGCGGAGGCGGCGGCCCGGCTCCCTCTGGTGGCGGAGGCGGCGACTGCGGCCCGGCTCCCTCTGGTGGCGGAGGGGGCGGCGGGCCCGGCTCCCTCTGGTGGCGGAGGCGGCGACTGCGGCCCTCCTCCCTCTGGTGGCGGAGGCGGCGACGGCGGCTCCTCACCCTGGTGGCGGAGGCGGCCCTCCCTCTGGGGGGGACCCCTCTCTGGCTCTGGGAGCGACGGCAGATCCTCTGGGAGCGACGGCAGATCCTCCTCCCTCTCTGGCTCTGGGAGCGACGGCAGCTCCTCACCCCTCTCTCACGACCCACATCTCTGGCTCTGGGAGCGACGGCAGCTCCTCCCCCTCTCTGGATCTGGGAGCGACGGCAGCTCCTCTTCCCTCTCTGGCTTTGGGAGCGCCGGCAGCTCCTCACCCCTCTCTGGCGCTGGGAGCGCCTGCAGCTCCCTCACCCCTCTCTGGCTCTGGGGCGACGGCGGCTCACCTCTCTTTATTGGAGTGACCGGTGGATCTCCCATGTCTACCGCCAGGTAATTAACCACCATGAGGGCAACCTCTGGGAAGGAGGCCGGGTGGTGCTGTTCCTCCCACTGTTCCCACCTCTCCCCATCTCGACGCCACAGCGTGTTGATAACTATGGGGAGATCGTGGATGAGGTCTGCCTCAGGGTGCATCAACCAGTCCCAGATCTCCTGGGACGGTGGTGAAGGTGGTGGTGCTGGAGGTAGTGGGGTGGCCCCTGATGCCCGGGGTGAACACGGCACCTCTTCCTGGGCCTGGTTGTAGGGGCATCCTGCCCAGTTGTGGCCGTCCTCCTCACACCGGCCACACCAGTTTGCCGGTGGCACATCTGGGCAGGACCGCCAACGATGTTCCTCCTTCCCTCACCAGGAACACCAGGAGAAGAGGCTGGCCGGGTCCTCCAGCGGTGGCTGCAGCAGCTTACATTTCTTCAGCTGCTGCTTGTCCTGCCTTTTCCACTGTCTGCTCTTCTTTCCCATTTTTTTTTTTCAAAATTACAGTGAAATTGGCACATCTGTCTTTAAGACCAGACTTGATTGCCCACAAGCTATTTTACCAGTGGAGTAAGCCGACCATCAAGATACTGTATGGCTGCACAAGTTGGAGGGAAACATACTGTTTCCCCGCTAAGGGTGTCAATAACCCTTTCAAGAGGCATGAGCATTCTAGTGCTGTTAGCACTTTACAGGCATAGAGCTTGCAGTCTTTGCAAACACTGCTTCCTGCTTCTCAAGAAATCTCTATGACATTGCTGCTATGGAACCCCTGTGAGTACAGACATCCTATTAAAGTAATAATATTGGCTACTTATTATATTATTATTTTTTTGTTTTTTATTGTTTAGATATATGTACAGTATATTTATAAAATGGGCCAGCTATGTTTGCCTTTTTTTCTAAAATGTAAAAATAAATTGTTAACGTTACAAAACTAGTAAAACAAGTTAGGTGCATATTTATAAAGCCACATCACAGGTGGCGTCCAGTACGTATCTTTATACAAGTGTCCCATAGTAAAAGCATATCAAAATGTAATAAAGCATAGTGAAAGCATGGTAAAGAATAGGTGAACATTGCAATGTGAAAGGTATGGGAAAGCATATTAACAAACATGGAAAACCATTGTAAACGCATAGTATATTTGTGGGGAAAGCATGGGAAAACTGCTAAAGCACTGTGGTAATCTTTTATAAGGGTATTACCGTTTCAGTGCCACATTCTTTTAACTTATGGCCATATTGTTGATACAGACCACTCACTTTTTAGACAGGGCCCAAAAAGCTTTATTCTATGATTCGCTTAATAAAGTTACATTACAGGCAGTATCCTGTAGAAACAAACCTTTTCTTTGCCACATTGTTGTGAAGCTCTGGACATATCAATGATACAGATCTTTTTCACATTTCCAAATTACTTCATATTTACAAACCATTCGGTCTGATATGGCATACCCCATAGATTGTGCTACGGGAAGCCTTTGTTTTTGTTAAACCCATTTGTAGTTCTACATTACATTTTGTTCCGTGTGTACAGTATATTTCTAAACTGCTGAATATGAAATCTCTTATAAAATATAGCAATAGCAATGTAGCTGTTACATATTACTTTTTTTTTTTTTTTTTTAAGGTGAACCGTTATGAAGAGACATTGGCAAAACAGCGTGCAGAGCTGAAAGAGGCCATAGAATCATACAAAATGTGCAACAGAAATCTTATGGCTGCAGAACAAAATATTCATGAACTTAAATTAGAGATATCCCTGATAAAGGCAAGCCACAAAGAAGCTGAGGACAAGGTACTCCTTCCTAATGCTTTTACAGGGTTTTGTAGGGTCCTGTTAATTTGTGTAATTGTTATGGACCGATGCCGAAATGCCCAGGCAATTCGCGAAGTGCCCAGCTGCGGTGGGCAGATGCTGAATTAGCATCAAATTTTATGTCATTTCGGCATCTGCCCACAGCCACCAGGGCTGATGGTCAAGAAAGATTGTAAAAGCCACTCAGTTAAATATACAGACAGTCCTCGCACTTACGACACAGTTGGTTCTGAAAGTCGCGTTGTAGTCGAAGTGTATTTTCCCATAGGAACAATGTTATAAATTGGGGCCAGATAATATATTTTTACAAAAATTACCAGTTATAAATTGTACTCATGCAAATATTTATTTAACTCTTTACACTCAGCCCGTTGATTTCGGGGCGCCGGTGCCCTGGTGGTTACGCATATATTACTCGGGCACCTACCTGGCTTGTTTAAAATTACAGACTAGGGGCTTTTATTTGGTTGAGTTCTATTGCTCTAAACTGCGTTGTCGAAGTATTTAAGCGGTGTGCTTTTGTCAGAGGTAATTCACTCTCTATTAGTAGTGTACTGTATCTGTAAGTGTCTTCGCCATGAAAAACTGCCCAGGCAGATGCCGAAATGACATAAAATTCAATGTTAATTCGGCATCTGCCCACTGCAGCTGGGCATTTTGCCAACTGATGGGCATTTCGGCAACTGCCCGATTTCGGCATCGGTCCATAACATAATAAATTTATTTTTAAGTGTTGTTCAATTTTGCATATTTTTTGTATAATTATATATTCATTATATACATTTTTTTCAGTTGAATGAAAGTCTCAAATTGGTGGCTATTCTTAATACAAACCTCACCAACACTCAACAGGAAAATGAAAAATTAAAAGAAGACATTTTTGCTAATGAAATGAAGATGAAACATCTTAATTCAGAAGTTAAGAAAGTGAATGAACTCCATAAACAGACAGAAGTAGAGGTAATACTCAAAACAATAACTATTTTGTTCAGTAACAATTAACCTTTACCTCCAATCTAATATGACTACCATATTATAGTCATGCTGTATGTCTGTGTGTTTGTCTGTGTGTATATCAACATTTTGAAGTACAATTTGCATTACAATTTGCCACAAATATGCTGCATTCAGGATTTTTTATATAAAAAACTAGGGTTGTCAATTAATCCCAGTTAACTTCTGCGATTAACACGTTAGTTTCTTTGGAGATTTTTATTTTTTTTTTTTTTTTTTTTTTTTTTAAAGCGCTCCTCGGTCTTGACACTCTTAGCATACCGTAACTCATTCTCATTTGCATAGAAAGTTCATCACAGAACTGCATCATGGAGCAAAGTGCTAAAAGTGAAGGACTTGTTATGAATTTATTTAACTGTTAAGTTGAATTCTTCAGTATCACAAATGTAGACTACATCTAATCTGAAGCACTACCTGCATGCTAAACACACCTTTTACTTCTCAAAATACATTTCGTAGTAAAAACACAACAACAAATGAAACCCAGTAATTTTAGAAATCCAGGATTGCTGCAAATCCATGAATCAGGTATGGTAATATAACCAACTTATAACATGGCTTGAAAAATAACAACCTCTGATTGGTTAAACAGCAGCACATGACTGTGCATATATATATATATATATATATATATATATATATATATATATATATATATATATAACGTATAGAATGACGTGCATACTAATGAGCCGCTTCACACTGAATAAATCACTACGTATCACTACATTCTAAATTCCATGACAAACTGCCATTTTATTTGTTATTAGTTACAAAACCACTGCCAAAAATGAATGGCACTTCACCTGTTTCCTTTAATATATTTGGGGATGAAACTCTACATAACTGTTACAACACCAACTTTCTGAGGGAAGACAGCAGTCCATTTGAAAAAATAAATAAATAAAATAAGTGCCCATAGCAGTAGATGAGAAACAGCTAAATGAAATAGAAGAAAACAAAGATTGAAAAAAACACAAATATGGTCTGGTTAATGTACTTAAAGAAAGAAATATGGACATTCATTTTATGGAAATAAGTCCAAAAAATCTCAACAACATTAAGGGAATTTTATATCAGTGAAAGAAGTTCATCTGGGGACAAGTATTCAGTCTCCAGTTTTATAACGCAGAGCTAGAATAAATACATATTTTAATAGCAGAGGTTTTAACATCTCTGCTGACAGCGAGTTTAAAACCAGCAATAATGTATATATAACTGTCAGTCAGGAAAACTCTTAGAAAAGCAGGTAAAGACAAGGCCAAACACACTACCAGCCTGGATTTGAAGTTCTGAGGGAAACTGAGGTACTGTACCCTGACACCACGGTCGGATTGGTGCGTAAAGCATGACTTGGACGCATGGTGTCCGACAACTAACAAAAACATATTTTGAGATCCAAAAGGATGAACACGTACTAGAATATGTGTGCCTCACATATAACGAGTTCACAAACTCACCTCAAGATCCGGCTTCAATCTCCATCGCAGCTACTCTCCTTACTTCCTTGGTGTCATTTGAAACTCCGCCCATCATCACAGCTTGTGCTCAGTCTTATTCTTTGATCTGAATTTATAATGGTTGAGTTAATTGAGAGATGTGCTTAAACAAAGTAACCATGGTTCAAAATTTAAATATTTGTTTCAACAATTTGATAAGATTCTATTACTATTTTATTTTGAATTTATTACAAACACATTTTGAAGTATTTTTGGTTTCTTTGGAAACACTTTAATTATGTCCAATTTAATTATCTTGAAGCCCATGATCACCTCTCTCTCAGAAAGGGCACAGCCATACAGAATCCATTGAGGTCATGCTTAAAACACATGTATTTTTACCAGGTTAAACTATAGAAAATTAAATCAAGCATGTGTAAATGTTGAGTAAGTCACGTATGTACAATGTAAACTATTAAACACATCTATAAGGTTTAAAATACATCATACATATTGACATCAAGAAATGAAAAGCAGAATCAGGTTTAAAACAAAGTTCAAGCATTATACTAGTCAAGCTATTGCACCGGCTGGCTTGTTGAACTTCAGGTTCCTTACATTCTTCTTGTGAAAACCAACTAATACCAACAAATAATTTTATCCTGCAATAACACAACACAATATTTGGATAAAGTTCATAACGACAGGTACCTGTCACTGTCAAATTAATGACTCTGTAGAAGTGTGCTTCAGTGTGGAAGCAGAAAATGACACTTATAAAAAGAAAAAATAATAATACACCAAAGTGTTGATAATAAGCCTGTAATCATAATAAGGGCTTCTGGTGGCAAGATAAATAAGGAGACTGAAGGTCAAGTCATGTATCCATGTCACCAGAAGCCCAAACTGGTCAATTTGTGTGGCTATTTAGCTTGCAAAGGCTATTTTCCCACCCTCTTAATCTGTACCATGTTTTGGCCGCACACTTCCTATACCATGAGGAATGTGTATGATATGTGCGTGCTACGTCACATTCAGAGAGAGAATGTTGCAGTTTCTAAACTTCATGTAAACCCCACCAATGTGATCACTGTCATTGTAGAAGCAAATGTTTTAGTAAAATGAAGAACAAATATAAGATACACTTGTGTGTGCATGATTGACTGACACTGGTAATGACACTGTGTTGAAAGGTTTTCCACTGTGATTTTTACAGTGCTATGCCCAAGGCCCCTATACTACTCTGCAAATTGTGTTTGTTTCAGGATTTTTCTGATAATATAAAACCGACACACAGTTCCATTCACCAAACCATTCATAGTATAAATTACATTTTGTAAGACGTTGGAAGGGCGGACAATTATATATCCACTGATCTGTTTGGTAAGCAGGTGGTCTGGGTGGTGTAAAATGGGCAAGAAATGTGCCAACCTCAGCCACCATAAACCAGCAGGAGATTATATATATATATATATATATATATATACACACACACACACACACACACAAAGCTAATTGTAGATATCCTGGGTGAATTGTCAAGAGTTACAGGGCAACATTTATTTTTACTGTACCCTGTATTCATTAAAAAATAATAAAAAAAAAAAAAAAAAAAAACTGTGGATTCAGCAATTCTTGTAATTCTGTAAAGTGAGTCTTAGTTTGGAAACCATTTATTTACGATACATCAACTCTATAGACATCTCACTATTTAGTAGGGCGGTATTTGGTGGTTGGTCCCAGCTGATAGCTGGCTATAGTTACCATACTGATAATATACCACTGGGTTTTCTACAGGCCTGAGAACAAAAGAAAGATAGCACAATAAGGGGTGCAGACCAGTCTTCCGGTTAATGCATGTTCTCCCATACAGTTTGGATTTGGTATGGTTGCTGTGGTTAGTTTTTTTGAAAGCTGCTCTGCTGTTTTTAACACTATGATTATTGGCATAAGGAGCTAGTATTTATTTAAAGCTATATAGCATTTTGGCTGATCATCATTTACTTTTTGTGATAGTTTTACGTGTTTTTTTTTTTGTTTTTTTTACATGTATATGTATGTATGTATGCATGTATGTGTTTCTACAAATACCAGATAAAGATTATGAAATAATACCTAGTTTGAATAAGTCTTAGATGTTGTATATTGATCTTTTCTTGAACCCTGACAGTAGGTCTGATTTAAATTTTAAAAAATCTTATGTGGACTAAACACGGTACAATATTAATCGATATATTTCAAGTAGTGTGTATGTTAGTGGGATAAAGAATTACAGTACTCTGATAGATAGGGTATGTCAGCTGCTTTTCCCTGGAGAGTTATGCAAACACTGTAAAATAAATTTTGAAATGTTGATCCATTTGAAATACACTAAGAAAGCACCTAGTATACAGCACCCGTCTTTCTCAGAATTGCAGATTGAATTTTCTTGAAGTGATATGTAGTGCTCTCTGCATGGCATTATAATTGAAACAGTGTAGTGAGCTACAAGACTATTTTTTTGATCTCTTCATAATCATCACTTTAATCTTTTCCTCTCTGCTGCTTCATTTTGCTTCTTCTTGTACTTGTGCATACTGAATACCATTATTGCCTTTGGTTATTAACTAGGAATGGATTTGGCAAAAGTAATTTTGTGCTGGCTTGATGCAGCAGAATAAGCTGTCAAACATCATACCAGGTGACAGTGTGATGTCCTTCTGAGGAGCTGCTGCTCAGTGTGAGTTATAGCTGGAAGGTTAGAGGTAATCAGAGAGAATTACCAACAGCAGCTTTTGTTAAATATCTTTGTAGGTCTGCTGCGGATGTGACCAGATAATATACGAGCTTCAAATATAAATTAAAAAAAACAAAAAAACAGGACATTATTAATACATTGTGTGGCTGTTCTGAATGTCCTTGCAAAAGTTTATCAAATTATATTCAATATAGTGATACATATCAAGCACTAGAATTATTATGTCAGGTCTAGGCTATTTGTGTTTTATAGTGGTTCTGTTTTAATGTGTTATATTTCCCCAGATGTTTGATGTTAACATTGTTCAAATTATATATCTATTTCCATTTCCCAGAAACTATGGACAGATTTCCATAGACAGTGTACATAGGAATTAACCCCCCCCCCCCATACACTAAATACAAAATGTGTACATGTGCAGAATTTTAAATTGTTTACATTATTTTGTTTGTTAATTGTAGAAAGAATCAAGTGGTCTATTGTATTACAAGTAATGCAATATAATGTATGTTTTGAGGATAAACAATTTGGAACATAGTAATCGAAACCTGTAATATTTAAATGTTGCTGAATCAATTACCCTTAATTAATAACGTAATTATATACTGTGGTGTTTATTTGTATTTATTTCATGCAAATATGTGTTTAGTATACATTTTTGTTTTATTAGTATTTAAATTTAACACTAATCTAAATGTTAAACAGGTCCACACCTTTTTTTTCATTTAGTGTGGCATTCCTTGGAGAAATTCAACATCTGGCATTTATGTGAAGTTACCATTGTTAGCTATGGGGGGGGGGTGTGTGTGTGTAATTTTTTCTAATCAGAACATCTGTGGTGTGCAGCTATGTACATTTTCCTATAAAGACATGAGAGAAATTAATTTTAGATGAGTCTTTTTTATGACTTGTAATTACTGTCATTAAGAAAGCTCTAGAGACTCCGAGGGAGCTTTGATTGAAATGCAGTTTGACATGTTCTATAATTATTGCCAAATTAATGTGTTACTTTATGTGCTGGAGGAGAAAGGTTTTCTTGCAGCTCAAACTGCAGTGAATGTGTTCAGTCTCACAGACAAGATTTTACTGTTGATCTTTGATAGTTCTTCAAGAATTGTTACATGTAACACTATGTACACATATGATATATGGGTATACTTAACAAGAATATATATGTATACATATATACATTCAATTTAATAAACCTAACAAATATATAGTTCAATTCATAATCTGGTTAGACCAAGTAATTTATTAATAAAAAAACAAATTTATGGTACTATCATAGTCTTACCCCCATAAGACAAAAAGCAGAGTGAAACTAGCAGTTTTTTATGTCTCGACTTTAAACGTCAAATAAAATACATACAGACATTTGAGTGCCTTGTAAATTTGTGTTAGAACGGATTCAAATTACAGACACAATGAATAAAATAAGTCCATGTCTTGTTACTCCTCTTTTACAGACGCGATTGTTTCGTCGATATAGTCATCAAAGTTTCTTACACGGTTCTTTTGTAGTTCTAGAACGTTTATTATATTGTCAAACAATATAATTTTTGTCTTCGCCAAATCAGAGGTTCTCTTCAAGTCTACGTTTCACCTTCTGAGGCCGTTGTTGAAAGCACACATGCTTTATGGTACTGTAGATGTAGAGGCCTCATCTAAGAGTTACAGCAAGGCCAAAATTTATTTTCTGAACCCCTGATGGGGATATAATGGTGAAGTACTTACTGTACATGCATATGTGCCATATACCATACTTCCACAGTTTTACTAGATAATCTTTTATGACTAGTTGTTGATAGTAGAATCTTGGGATATACTGTATGTAGAAGAAGCTCTCCTGTCTGTCTGTCCATACTTATTCGTATTTCATACAATGTGTTTAGATTATGGTGAGCAACAGTATGTGATAGGAATAGCTCTACTTTTGTGTTTATTGCTGTGACGGGTGCTGTATGTTACTGTGTTTACATACTTTTTTTTTTTAATTTATTGAATTTCATTTTTTCAAAACATTTGTTTTTAATGTAAGTTTTAATAAAAATTAGTTATAATGTTACTTTTCTTTTGGCGTTACCTTATGAACAGCATACATATGAAATAACTCATGACAGGGTGTGCGGTAAGACAATCTTTACCAGACACCCTGGGTGGGTTTTTCGCTTATAAAATGGCATCCCTTTTTTTTTTAAATAATTACACAAATTAGAAATGAATTATATGTCCTTCCACTGAGAAAAAAAGTAGTCCCTGAATACATATATTTTGTACTTTTTTATTTCCCATAAACATTACATTGAACATTCCCATTTATAGTAACATTTTTTTGGATGGCATTTGGTAGTTGAAAGCAGACTGATGGAGGATTCACGGAACAGCCAGCCACTGCACTGACACTTCAAGGAGGAGTTTCCGAGTATTTGTTTGTTTTTTGTGTAAGAAATGATCCTACTCAGGTTTTGCGGTCTTCAAGAGAAGTTGACCAATAAGTTAAAATGCTATTTTCACACCGATGGACGGTAACCTGCGTAATGGCCCTAGATCGTAAACCAGCATAGATGATATGTGGACTAAACGACTTCCTCGTCAGTTTTCTCAGTGCTGCAGTCCTTCCTGTTCGCGGCGAGCACAACAGAACTGTATGCTCAACCCAATCTTGTTTAAAAGCCCAATGGTTGTGTCAGAAGAGAGTAGGAGAGATTTTAATTTTGTTTTAAATATGTTCCTGAAATCGGAGGGTAGCGGTGAGATGTACTTGTTGTGTCTAATTTAAACATTGCATACTCACTAGTCAGTTTTATAAGGTGATATTTAGTTTAGTTATATGTATGTATACACACACACACACACACACATATACACACACACATATATATATATATATATATAAACATACTGAGTGAGACTTGCGTGGTGATTTCTCAGATGGCTTTTAAATAAAGTGTTATGCCATAAAGTGTTACTGTCTTTGTTCTGTTCTGTTCTTTGTTCAGAAACACTGTTGAGGTAAGTGTTACTTTTAAGGCGTAGTAATAGTAATAGATCAAGCAAGTAAGTCGATCTGTTATGTCATAGCTGTGCAGTAATTACATAATTGGTTAGGCATGGAATATACATGATGACTTTACAATATACATTGCAACTGATTTTCAAACTTACTGATATTTGAATACAAATTTTCAATTTATACTTGATTATTTTCAAACAGGCAGAGAATCTGAGAAGTGGTCAGATTATTTTAAAACAAAAATGGGATGCCTCAAAGACAGAGGTAAGTTTTGTAAATTAATGCATACATTACAGGACACTGATCAAATGCATTGCTCCAGTTTTTTTTACAGTGTCACATTTCATTAATGTCCTCTAGATTTTAATGACTAGGTGAAATGGGATCAAGAACTACACTGTACAAAAGAATGAGTACCTCTAGTATTACTTGAAATAACTTGAAAAGATTGATCTCATGCCATGCATTACCACTGGCAGTTTCTGTGGATTTGCTTTACAAGAAAGTTGTTGAACATTCTTGCATATTTATCTAACCCTGTGTGTATAATGTTACAGTATTTGCTTCCCTGAGGATCTAATACTTGGTCAAAACTTCTGTTCAAATCTGATAAGTTAGGTTAGGAAGGATACAGTCTTTAAATGTATCTGACTTATTAAATGCATTCATAGCTTAATTTTGTCAGTTGCAAGGGGTGCAAATGCACTCCAGTGTGTTTAAAATTAACATATCTCGAAACTCCTTGAAGACTAAACATTGACCAGTTACATTTATTTTGACACCAAACACGTCTTTGTCCAACTGGGAAACAGGAGTAATGTTTATTCAAAGTGCACATGATAAATGTTTGATGTAGTTTTGCACCCCAGTCTGCCTTCCAAGGGTTGCTAAAATATATATTTATTCACATACCAGAATCTCACAGCTCCTGCTTGCAGGCAGACTAGATTATTGAGAGTTGAGGGGGTATTTTTAAATTATTTTTTTAGCCAATATTCATTTTCCAGTTTTAGAAGGATCCAATATGTACCTGCTACAGCATATTGTTGCAAAAATATGATTTTATTTTGTGAGTTGTGTACTGTTAATAGGACGGTTTTGTTTAAAAAAAAAAAAAAAAAGCTTAGTGCTTCAAAACAGCGTTCATTCAATAACTAATTGTTTAAACGCTAATATAATCCAGTTTTGAGTTGTTTGTTTTTTGCCTAAAACATATGCCATGTACATACGTATTTAACCTCTGATGAAGGGTTAAACAACAAGCATTTTTCAACCAAAACTGAATGAGCTTTAAATTTGCCAAATTGTGAGCCATATTTTTTGTAACAGTGTTTTGGTAATAAAGATTACATTTCAGATCACAAATCCCAATTCTGCAAACTGAAGCCCCATAATGTGATATGTTAAATCACTGAATCTGCTAAGTATCAGTCTGATTTATGATGCCCTGTATGTCATTATGTAAGGTAATTACAAACGCAAGGTGAGAAATACATTTCCTTTTTGTATTTCATGTAATTGCCATAGTAAGTAGAAATACATTTTCTAGTTGAACGATGCATGGACATATTTGAAAGATCCTATCAAAATAGTAAATCACCCCTGCAACATTACCATTCCCTCTTATCTATGTTAATATGCATAACATACGGCTCTCTGAAGAGTTAGCTCATGGTGTGAGGATACACTTGTGATTTGATTTTAATTAGATATACTTTGTAAAATAATAAAGGGGATATTGTCTTTTGCATTTAATTTAACCCAGAGTAATACTACATAGAGCGTAGGTCTAATTTAATAACTATGGTAGAATTGAACAACTTAATCTTCTTGAAATGTAGAAATGTTTTGGGGGTTCTCATCTTTTTATGCCCGGCATTTGTTTCAATCACTTGTTCTAAATTGGTTGACAGAATGTAATTTTGAGAATTGCATAAAATCATAGCTGCTGTAAATTATACCCTCTACTGAAATGTCTATACAGTATACTGTGACATTAGGGCCTTATCGAGCACTATATTCTGCAATTTTGAATACTGACTTTGTATACTGTTTTAATTCTGGAAACTGTTTTTTTTTTTTTTTGTTTTTTGTTTTTGTTTTGTTTTTTATTATTTTTAATATTTTGCTAAATTGCATTGCCTTTTATATTTTACGCAGTTCTGTGCATGAGTAGCATTTTGATTTCATTTTGCTGTTGGTTTGTTAATGGGGAATTTTATATACTGCTACAATATGTACCGGATTTAAAAGTATGTGCTGTAGTACAGTCCATGTGTCATCTCTTTTGCAAGTGATATTTTCAGAACCATAGCGTTCTGAATTAAAATACTACTTCTGTTGAAAATATAGTACTGTACCAACAAAACCAACTACAGCACATCTAAATGGAAGCCTACTTATTTTAAAACACACTCCTTTCAGCTATGTCTTTTTTACATTGTATCTTTTTGTGTTCCCAGAAAAACAGTCTTTTTTTGTGTTTTAAATGTTTTAATTCTGGTAATCCAAGTAGATCCCCCACCCCCACAGAATATATTCTGAGCTTCCTGCTAAAACTGAAATGCAGACTTAGTGAGACCTGTTGTATTTTCATGTCTAAAGAACAAAAAGCAGGATCAAGAGATACTTAATTGAATACACCTGATTAGAATTATACCAACCACTGGTGGGAGACTTGTGTATGCTTAGCATAACAAACTAGTAAATCTAAGACATGGGAAAGCTTTAGGCATTCCTTCTAGCATATTGAATCAATTAATAGCATGTTCAAGGAAACCCTGATTATTTGAAGGAGTGGAGAAAAATGGCTTGATTCTTTACAAGTTGTAAAGGCTATTATTAGTATTCTAGATAGAGGGTGTTCTAAGTTCATCATACCCTTTGATCTGTTTTCATCCACAGCTGGAAACTGTGCACCAGGCTCTGGAAGCTTCAAGAATGGACAACAGTCGCCTCCGTCAGGAAAGTGAGTTAGTGGTTGCAAATGTGAATCGCTGGATCAAAGAACAAAAGTAGGTAAAACTTTTTTAAGTATTTCATACCCTCTCCTCTTTTTTAACCCCAAAATCAGAGTATTTCATACCCTCTTCTCTTTTATACAAGTCTGTATTTTATTTTACATTTACATTTGTGTACATTTATTTACACAGATGTGTTTGTTATATTTGCAACGTGTATTAATAAGTAAAAACTGTTATCCAGTTTTGAGACAAACTCACTGTGAATGTATACATTTGGCAAAGTTATTAATAGTCTGTTTACAGTTACAACTCGTTTCTGAACTGGCTCAGAGGCAATCCGATTAAAAGATTGTTATCATCTGTGCCACTCTTTTACACTTGAGCACAGAAATGATTTGGCTTTGGCACAGTATGCGCGCACAGTATAGCCCCTGAACTGTAGTACGTGTCCAATGCCGTCATAACGACCAACCCTTGCATGAAGACATTTCCCCTTCCCAAAACACAGAGGCGAAAGTGTTTAAATCAACAAGCCTGTCATTTGTGTCACTTATGTGTTTCTACTTAAGACGGTCGTTCTGTGCTAGTTAAGATACATTTTTGCCATCATAAATGGAGCAAAATATTGAAAACTTGCATAGCAAACTGTGACAGGGAGCCCTGCCCCTATATACAGTGCCAATAGAATGTCTACGCCACTTTGAACTTTTTTCACATTTTGTGGTGTCAGTGCTTCAGAGTTTCATGCATTTAAATGAGGATTTTTTCCCACTTATCTACACACCATACTCCACAATGTTAAGGGGAAAGTTTTTATTGAGAAAAAAATTCTATATTAAAATTACAAAACTGAAAGATCATAATTGGATAATTAATACTTGGTGGAAGCAACTTTGGCAGCAATTACAGCTGTGAAGCTGTTGGGATAGGTCTCTACCAAATTTGCACACCTAGATTTGGCAATATTTGACCATTCTTCTTTACAAAACTGTTCAAGCTCTGTCATGTTCCTTGGGGAGTGTTGATGGACAGCAATCTTCAAGTCATGCCACAAATTTTCGTTTGGATTTAGGTCGGGGCTCTGATTGGGCCACTCAAGGACATTTACCTTTTTGTTCCTTACCAGTGTAGCTTTTGCTGTGTATTTTGGGTCATTGCCATGCTGAAAAGTGAACTTCCCTCCCAGTCTCAGCTTTCTTGCAGAGGGCAGCAGGTTTTCCTCAAGGACTTCTCTGTACTTTGCTCGTTTTCCCTTCTATCCTGACATGTGCCCCAGTCCCTGACGATGAGAAACATCCCTATAACATGATGCTGCCACCACCATGCTTCACAGTAGGGATGATGTTCTTTGGGTGATGTGCTGTGTTGTGTTTCCACCAAACATAATGCTTTGCATTTAGGCTAAAAAGTTCAGTTTTGTTCAGACCACAAAACTTTTTGCCACATGGTTACAGTGTTTTTTTGCATACTTCAAACGGGATTTAAGGTGGGCTTTCTTGAGTAATGGCTTCCTTCTTGCCATCCTACCATTCAGGCCAGTTTCGTGGAGTGCTTGTGATATTGTTGTCACATACACACTTTGACCAGTCTTGGCCATAAAATCCTGTAGCTCTTGCAAAGTTGCCATTGACTTCATGGTAGCCTCTCTGATCAGTCTCCTCCTTGCTCGGTCATCCCGTTTGGAGGGATGGCCTGATCTAGGCAGGGTCTTGGTGGTGCCCTACACCTTCCACTTCTTAATAATCGTCTTGACCGTGCTCCAAGGGATATTCAAGGCCTTTGATATTTTTTTTATACCCAGCCCCTGATCTGTGCCTTTCAACAACTTTGTCCCGGAGTTCTTTTGAAGGCGCATTGCTGCTCATGGTTGAGTCTTTGCTGAGGAAACTGCTGAATTAATCCTGAAATCATGTGAATCACTACAATTTAACACAGGTGGAAGCCACTTAACTTGGTGTGTGATTTTGAAGGCGATTGGTTACACCTGAGCTAATTTAGGATTGCTATTACAAGGGGGGTGGACACTTATCCAACCAAGCTATTGCAGTTTTTATTTTTAATGAATTTTCTACAAATTTCTAGAATATTTTTTTCACGTGAAACTTGTGAGGTAGGGTATGCAGATAAATAAAAAAAATAACTATTTTAATTCATTTTAATTCTAGGCTATAAGGCAACAAAAGGTGAACATTTTGAAAGGGGGTGTAGACTTTCTATAGGCACAGAATATTGTGCGCTATTTTTGTAATGTATTTGTGTTGTTGTTGTTGTTGTTATTATTATTACGTCATCATCAGTAGTCATGTAATATATATATATATATATATATAAGTATTATAGATATATAATATAGATACATTGTGTTTTGTGAGGACGGATGACAGCCATCCATCACTGTTTACTATTCTCATAAAGTGTAGCTGGTGTGGGTGGGGTTGAATCCCCATCCCTCTAAAGCTCATGGGAATGTGTCTGGAGCCTTAATAAGGTCGATGTTTAATAGGTAATTAAGGCTCCAGCCACAGATATAAAAGACCCACTCCAAGCTCATTAGGAGAGGGTGTTTGATAGTGGAGAACGAGCTAGGAGTTAAAATTACTAAAATAGAACTAACAATTGCTAGACGTGCTGGTTTTTCACCAGTACGACACTACTTGTTACTGTTATTGTTTATTTGTTTGGCCAACGTGCCCTTTTGTTTTGTGTTTTGTTTAAATATGTGTTTTATTGTTTAATAAAACGTCGTAGCCTCTCAGTTTGCCCCGCTATTTTCTTGTTGTGGTTTTGTATTTCTGGTCTGACATCACCCCTGCAGCCATCCTGTTTACATGAACATTTGAAGAAACAGGTGTTATTGTATGCATTTACACATTGGTATGACAGGCCTTCTTATATGTACATGTAAACAATAACTCAATTTGTTTAATAGTCAAAAAGAAACATCTGCGACTCAGTTGTATACATTCTCCCCCTTGAACTCAAGTTTATTTAGCATATCCTAACAACGCATCACGGTACTATTGACGATACAATCAAAATATGTCCTTCTAGGGGGCGAATACAGTCCTTTGATTAAAAGTCAAGTGCTTTTAGACCTGTAGCTAGTGCTAATACACATATTCGCATCTAGGGCTACCAAATTTCCAGAGTAAAAAAACAGCATTTTTTTTTTTCCCCATCAAGTCACTGACACCATAGCAACTCCAAAATAATAAAATATAACAACACTATCCTAATTTAAAAATGAAACATCGGGTGTGTTTATTGCAGATCACTACACCTCACTGTGTTCTTTCTATTATGATCTAATCAAAACACATTACATGTACAAAAAAAACAGATTATATAAAATAGACCAGCTATTGCCATTTAAATCTGTGTTATATACATAATGCATAAGAATTATTGAACACATAATGCATAAGATTGTTTTATGGCACCAACACAACCAAATAAATTACTCTGCTGTTAGCTTGCTGAGAACACTGATATGGTTTTGTGAATACAATAGCAAAACCGGGACGATTTAACAATTTTACTGTTTCCAACCGGGCCAAAAATTGAAGTCTGAAAACTGGGACAATCCCAGTTTTCCTGTGATGTCTGGTAACCCTGTTCACATTGATACACTTTGAACAATAAAGCCCATACATTTAAAATGAGTAAACTTCCACAAGCTTGCAGCTTTATTTTTCAAATTATATAATTATGGTGCATATCATTTAAGCACAAGACTGTATTTGCCCCATGAGGGAAACCTTTCATTTATATTATTATAATAATAATAATAATAATAATAATAATAATAATAATAATAATAATAATATAATCTTTAATTTGTATAGCGCCTAAATGCAAAAATCTCAAAGTTTAGAATAATAACACTAAAAACAACGAAACAAAGTACAAACAACAAATACACAGTATATAGTTAACAATAAAACAGATTATAAAATAAAACATTGCGGTGACATAAGCCTAACCATGATGAAATGCCTATACAGAGATGCATTTTTAGTTTTTTTTTAAAAGCATCACAAGTATTAGCATCCTTGATCACCTGCGGAAGATTGTTCTAGAGCCTAGGCGCATAACAGCAAAATGTCCTTTTACCCATAGAACGAAGCTTAGCCTTTGGAATCCTTAATAGACCCGAATTCGCAGAGCGAAGGTTAACCTCGTTAACAATTCAGAAATGTAATTTGGGACCAAACCATTTAGAGCCTTATAAGTTAGCAGTAAAATTTTAAAATCTATCCTGCTCTTAACCGGCAACCAACGCAGAGAGGCATGAACTGGTGTCATATGAGCACCCAGTTTGGAGCCAGTTAAAATGCGAGCAGCAGTCTGAATGTATTGCAGCCAATCCAGTAGCAACCTTGGAAGCACCGGTAAGCAGAGACTTTACTGTAATGACTTGTTTAATTCTAGATAGAGGTACCCCCCCCAAAACTGAACATTTCCATATATTGATATGTATCAGAGTGCGATTACAGGATATTTGTAGATATGTATGAAAAATTATATTTCTGACAAAACAACGTTTTTTGTGTCAGCTAGGCTTGTTTCACATTTATCCCACATTAATTATTTACATGTCTTTTCACATTATAACTCAAATATAAAAGTCTTCTGTATATTTAAGCATTCTGTCAGATATTTTTTGGTTCTGTTGTCGGAGTAACAATCCCAACTTCCTGTTGCTGTTATCTGTGCCTGTTTGATGCTGACAATGGGGGTGTTTCTCACAAGTGTACTTGACAAACGTGATCTGTCTGAGGGACCACTGCATTCACAGTAAAGGAAAAAACAGACCAAAGCTGTCTCAGAGCCCCTTCTGGAGCAGGCCGCTTTTAGGATGCCTGCGTTTACAATACAAAAAAATAACATAAGCCATCTCAGAGTCGGCTTATGTGGCTAGTGTAAACGGGGTATAAGCTATCTGAGTACAGCTTTTTTTTTTTTGTTCTTAAGCAGCATCTTATGCATTTCAGACAAAGGCAAAAGGTTTCAGTTTAGAACATATTTTTTAGCCAGAATTCCTTGTTATCCTCTTACAATGTTTAACTACAATCTGCAGCCTATTACTGTTTTCAGTGTTGCCGCCCATGCTTTTGACATTCTTTTTTTTTTTTTTTGTTTTTTTTGTTTTTTTCTCTACTGGTTGCAGGGAAAAACCTCCATTGTACAAAACAAAACAAAAAATAATTGTCAGTAATTATTGAAACAAACAAATGCAAAATAGGTTGGCACACATCCTTGTAACTATGTTAGGGGAACCTTTTCCTCTTAATCAGTATAGTATAATTCAAAAACTATTTAAATCAGTGTGTTTACATGTAGTCATGTAAATATGTTGTTCTAGTTGTTCTTGTTTAATATTTAATGTTATTCTTTTTTTTTTTTTTTTCATTTTTAGAATCGCCAGTGATAACTTGGGTGCAAAGATAAAGGAACAAAACAAACTCCTGGCCATTGTCAGTGCTGAAAAAGAGTAAGTTAACAGTATGATTACATTACAATTAACTAACTAGACTTTGGGGCCCAAATTTCTAAAGGGGAAAAACTGACCACAAAAAGCCACATAATGTGCATGATCAGTACGGCCGCACTCAGCGTCAAAATAACGACCTATTTTATAAGACTAATTAGGTGAAGCAGTCGATTCTATAATCAAACAGTTTACATACCCCTGTGGCAATGTTGTCCCGCCCCTGTGTGTATTTCTGTGTTATATGTTGCGTGTTGTGTGTTAATATTGGTGCAGAATCATTGGTACACAGGATATAATATAGGTTACGAGCATGAGTGTTTAAAATGTATATTTGTACATAGGCACGAGGATTGCACCACACTTCACGTGCAGGTGAAATGTAATATGTGAGCACGGGGAATTGCACTTTATTAATTCACGTGCAGTTGTACTGAGAGTCCAGTTGAGTGATTGATTAGCAATCGAGTCTCAGTACAGCTGCATTAAAGCAGCATGTTTCCACTCACTCTGGGTTGTGTGTTCGATGAGTGGAGAACAGGATTGGAGACAGAGGTAATATTAATAACAGCTCACTGTGTTTGTCTGTGTAGTCCGTTTTGTTTGTCTCTTTGTTTTGGCTACCAGTGCCGTGTTCTGTGTTTTGTTTGTCTTTCAAACCTTTTATTTTCTGTCTGTTAATTTATTGAATGCTGAGCGCAAGCAAGCGCTCAGCTTCACCAAACTCCACGTTTCTCTGTCTGTTCTGTGTTGGTCCCTGTTTCTGGTCTGACGTCACCCACTACAGCCGTCTTTGTGACAACCCCTCACTGCAATTAGCAGTGGAGAATTGCAATTACCTCTCACAATAAATAGCAGGTTTGTGTATGTAGGCTATATGTTCCAATAGAAAATGAATTGCACACAAAGACCTCAGCCTGGTACTAGCCATAGTGATGAGGATACTCTGAAGCAAAAACTGAAATCTGCCAATATGGAAGTGAAGATTTTGGTACAAGGAGTACTTGTAACACATTAAGATGTGTTACAAGCTTGAAATACATCACCGGGACAAAGGAATAAAATATGGAATGTGTGGTGGCTTTTTAATAAACAAAAGTACCACTTCAGAGTTTGTAGTCTACTTTGCTTATATATTACGACGCATCATCCAGTTACTGTGCTTCACATATTACTTCAACTTCTTATTTTGTATAGAATAATTCCAGACATATAGAATTTTCAAACTTCTGAAACAGTAAGTTTTATTTACTTACATCCATGGCAGTCAAACGAGTCGAAAATCCTTCCATTGTACAGCAATATGTTCAACAACAATAACTCCATACAGCTTCATACGAACATTCTTCAGTTTAACTATGACTTGTATCTTCTTAAATTCTTATGAAGTTACAACTCTCCTATTATGTATGTCTGTATTTCTGACTATGTATGATTTTAAAACATATCTGTATGGTCTCTAATATATCTACATTTTTCAGATGTGCCTACAACTAGCTTTACTGTACTTGCTGTAGCTACAAACTAACTGCGTCATCTGTCTGTCCTTTTTTTTTTTTTTTTTTTTTTTTTTTTTTTTTACCGTTTAAAATCTTTCAAACTCGAATTTAACAGTACTGCCTGAACCAGTATTGTTAAGTACCAGAATGCCATATTACAAAACATAAATCCTGTAGGCATTACTAAAATAACGGTAGAGGATGAGCCCTCATTGTATTACATGTATATGAGAGTTTTTCTTTAGTGCTCCTCGGAATATCTCTCCATCTTTTCTTAATCTCCTCCACCGTTCTTATAATAATGCCTGCACTCTAGAAGTAAAGATTCTTGTTAGAACCTTGCTTTGCCACTGTGTGGAGGCCTTTTTAGGTGCTTCTAAGAACCTTTTTATACAGACTTTCTTTTTTGTCATATAAGATATGAAACATGTATTGAAAATTGGAGTTTACAAAACAATACGGTATTATAAATCACAATTTACAAACTGACTTGATCAGAAGGGTTAAAAAATTAGCAAAATGTTATTAAGTGTTTCTTTGTCCTTAAACGATGTATCCTTCTTGCTGCAGACAAGTCTTCCACATCACCTTGCCTTTAATATAGCCTACTGTCTGCCTGCAGAAAATTGACTCCTGCTTTTCAGAGTTCTTAAAATAATCAACCAAGTACAAGGTCCGCAATTACCAGCAGATTTAATAAATTAGACAGAATATTTAATAGACCTCCTTTGCAAAATCCCCTCTCAATTTTAGCAGTTTCGTTCAGAAACACCCCAGAATTACATATGCATATACAGAGTTACATTTGCATAAAGGGCTAACGCGCACATAGACATTGCCCCCGCAAATCACGTTGTAATTGCGTGTTTATACTATTGCTTGTGTTTTATAAATCCCATCTTAGAATTCAGAACCCCCAGTGCCCATTTTATGGTCATAAAACATGCATAATCCATTAATAAATCTGGGTTTTCTAACAGTCCTGTTTACAGATATTTTGCACGTGTAAGATACAGATTCACCTAACAAAACTGTTACTATAACATAACTGCAGCAGAATGGAAACTGATTTTCAGCTGTTTCACAGTCTCTAAAATCCTGAAAGACCTTGTGAAAGAAATGCCTAAAATTATTCATCTTTAATATCACAAAAAAGTAGGTAAGAAAGCTGTGAAATATCATTTAAAATTTGGAGCAGTTACTCTGCCAATTACAAATTAAGCTAATTAAGTGGAGAATATACAAAATATAGAAAACTGGAGTTTTGTCACAATTATTACTGTTGTAACTTGGCTCCAAATGTTTAATGTGAGTGAAGAACCGCTGCCATTCTCCAAAAGCTGCCAAATTATGAATTATTATGAATGCTATGGGGGCCAGAGTTTCATGAACCCACTGCATTTGTACTTGTTACACAATTGTGTAATTCATGCGTTTTATGATAAACAGTAACAGCAGCTCTGGTGTTAGATAGGATACAACATGACTGTCAGTGGGATACAGGATTTCCACTTGTGAGGAACAGCATATTAATCACTCATGTCTCCACTACTTGTGACTGCCACGTGTTATCCTTTCTGTATACACTGTTCTGCCAATTTATTACAAATGCATCAGCAACCTCGTAGATTCAGGCACCATGTAGTTATGCTGGATACTGGTTGCTTGCTTGTTTTTCGTTTTCCTGATGGACTACCCTTAGGGTGGACTGCCTCTTTGGATGACTCCAAACATCAGATGAATTGCTTTCTTTCCCATTAACTACCTCTTCTGACAACAATGTTGAGATGCTGCATTTTTTTGCTTGTTTTGTTTCCTGCACATTATTATCCTGACATGTTTGTTTCGGTGTTAATGCTGGTTCCAGTTAAGGGAACTCCCAGATTTAGGAGACCACTGTAACCACTGTCTTCTCTAGCCTATCTGTGCAGACAATTTATATGCAAGGTAAATAACCATGTGACTAGTCTTTGTCTAACCATTCTCCCAGAGGAAATCACCATAATCTCAAATGTGGTAAAAGTTTTCTCATACAGTTTCATGATAGAATATAAAAATAAAGGGGCAACTGAGTCCTTAACCCTTTTGATAGTGCAGTATAAACATACAGTTGTCCGCTATCAACACACACCAAATGAAAATAAACAAAACAAACACCTAGCTCTTTTTCGAGCACTAACTAAAAACACAAATGGGAACCTAAGCTATCTTGCAGAACCCTAACCCTTACCCTAAGCCGTTTACCTAACACATAAACAAACAAAAACACACAGTTTCACACTTCCAAAGGTTTTTACACTACCTTTCTTTTCTACGCTTGGGCACACCATCAAGCGGACTTCTATACACACCAGCAGACCTGTTTTATTTAATTTACAATGATAGCCAGGTGTAGGTCATAATTAACTAATAAAACTATTAACAAAGCAATTAAACAAATGTGCATTTGCACATGTTTCGTTTTTTGTTTGTTTTCTCAGCAGGGAGGAATTAACCCTCTCCCTGCTCACTATATATATATATATATATATATATATATATATATATATATATATATATATATATATATATATATATATATATATATATATTAGCTCAAAGACATATGATGTGTCATGTATAGAATGTAAACGTTACATTTGCAATGAAAGGAAATTTAATTTAATGAACATATAATTGCCACGGTGTGTTTTTATGTGCACATAACATATCCTGACTTAATAATAAATTATTATTATTATTATTATTATTATTATTATTATTATTATTATTTATTTTTTATCTTTAATCTCACATTTTAATTATTTTCTTGGAGTCCTACTTGCAAAATGAACATCATAAAGAAAGACATCTATAAATATAAATTACCTTTTTTTAGTTTTATGACATGGCAATTTTTAACAGTACTGTATATGCCAAATTAGTAGCTTTAATGTAAAGCAGATATTTTGTATTTATTTATTTATTTATTTGGGGGGGGTTGCATTGTGAAGTTGTATAGGGAAGTGTTAAACATTCAATAGCTTTACGTCTATATGAAACAGTGAATGTTAACATGAAAGTTGAGACAGATTATTACTGTTTTAAAATCACTTGCAGTTTTCTTTCTCAATAAAACAGCAGTATGTTAATATGTGCTGGTACTAAGTAGGTCATATTTATCCTGAGATGCAATACTTTATAATCAGACACTAAGGAATTCAGTATTCTGAATCAACAGGGGCAAATGACAACCTTACCTGATGGCTTATATTTAATATACAGCTGTGACATATTCCATGGATCACACACAGGTATCAAAGATGTCCCTCGATTTCGTGTGCATTTCTAAACGAAGAAATTATCTGCAATCATGCTGAGCTTGTCATTGTTTACGATTTGATGATTCTGATTGTGATAATACACAAATGTGTTTGGCATTATTGATGTCTTATTAACTATGTCATGATGAGTTCATTGAAGTCAATATTTTTTTTGGAAAAACAACACAGCAGCCCACTATACTGTGTTTTTATTAATATATTAAACTGCAGATGGGGTGTCACTTTTTCTCTTGCAAAAAAGGACTCCTCTTTATGCTGAAAAAGAAAAACTTTTGTGAACTTTTTGTCAAGTATATTTTATATATATATATATATATATATATATATATATATATATATATATATTATTTTTTTTTTTTTTCTGGTAATTGCCATTTAGGTCGCCTTTGCCTTTCAAACAACTTACATTTACAAAACAAATCTACATATGAAGATTATGTGCACATTTTGAAATATCATCTTCTGTCTGTGTCTAAAACATTTCATATGTCACTTTAATTTAGTGACATTGCGAAAAGGTGGGATAATTTGAAAAATCCTCTTTCCGTAATAGTTAAGCTCTTAACCCCTTCCATATTTTACAGGCTAGATACAAACAGTGAACAGCTGAGAAATGATCAAACACTGAAAAGACAAAAGTGATATTTAACGTAGGGTTGTATGGAAAGGTTACTGCCAAAAAAGGAAATATTTATAAGAAATGTATAGATAAGGCAAGTGGACGCATCAGTGTTTCTCTGGAGGTTGAGTTAGTAATGATAAAATTAAAACACAAATAAATTTGAGGTATAATGGAACTGACCTACACTTAACTAACCTTCAACTACATTGTTTTTTGCAAGTGTTGTAGGTCAGTTGATTTTGTGGGAAATGAGTCCTCTTTGATTGTTTGTTACAAATCCATCTTTCTCATGCTAGCGGTTAAAAATGAAAGGAATGGACCCTTTTAAACTGCTGAACCCTGACACATGCTGGTAGGCTTGTGTATAGTCTTTGAAATAAATTGCTTTGTTGATTAGGCACTAATTAGATCAAAATGTAATTACCGTTACTATGAATAAGTCCTTCAAATGAGTATAATTTTGTGTAATTGAATAGAGCAGCTTCTCGTGATTTATTTAGCACACTGGCTGATTATACATTGTACAAGTCTGCTGGGTTACTTGTGTACCAGGATCTGTAATATTTGCTTTGTTTGTTTTTTGTTTTTTTTCTTTAGTCATTTGGAAGAAACCAAAGAAGCCCTGGAAAGTGAACTTAAGAACTTGAAAGCTGAAATGGAAGAAAATAAAGTAGAAAAGGAACGTCTGAAGGTAAACTGATAATGCATTTTTTAAGTAAACAATGCAGACATGTTCAGGATGTCCTGAAATGTGCTGTTGCTGTTTAAAACACCACCAGTTAAATTGGTAATAATAATAATAATAATAATATAATTTTATATATAGCGCCTTTCATAGTGGACCACCATCACAAAGCTCTTTGCAAGATATGAGACTAGGGTGTGTGAACTATGCATCAGCTACAGAGTCACTTACAACGTCACACCCAAAAGATGGAGCACAAAGATGTTAAGTGACTTGCTCGGGGTTACACAATGAGTCAGTGGCTGAGCTGGGATTTGAACCGGGTACCTCCTGGTTACAAGCCTGTGTCTTTAACCACTGGACCACACATGTGTGTTAACACACTATAATTTACACTACTCAAAAAATGAATGGAGCAGACATTAAATATTTCAAAACACCATGAACATAGTCATAATGCATTTACACCAGCTGTCCTCCCTTAAAAGCAGGTATCCCCATTTACACTTCAGATTTGATCATTAGTCAGATGGCTGCTCAGGTGATAAAATAATTTGTTGTTGTTAGTTTGTGAATCGTGGCCTCTAATGATGTGGTGGCAAACCAGGATTTATAACTGAATTCCAGACTGCCAGAGCTGGATTCTGGGGATACACAAATGGTTGGTTTCACAGACTCTCATTAGTACTAATGTTGGGACTATCTAAAATTACCTTAAGTAAGGTGATCCAAGATTTGGGCTAATCACTGTCTGTGAAACTAGCAAAAAGATGTGTAGCTGGTCAATTCACTGTGACCCCTTCGGTTGTTTCCAGATTGTGAACATGTTATCAAACCACAGGTTTACACACCAAACATCCTGGACAAGGTTGTGGGAGGTCAACCACACCATTCAGTGGCTGATATCTACACACAATGCCAGTGATAAATTGCAAGTTCAATACACATGGGCTTAATGTCCACTTCAGTACAGCAACTGGAATCACTATAAGTAACCAAACTTTGAGAAACAGATGTATTAAGAACATTTGCTAGTGTGAATGGCCCTGAGTTTGTTCTGATGCAAGGTAATTATGTTGTAAAACTGACTGCCAGGATGTCATGGATTATCTTGAACAGGAGACTACAGGGGTGTGGACTGGCCAGCATGAAGTCTGGACCTTTACATCAGACAATTTTCAAATTGTATGAAAAACTGCCTAGAGGCATTTAGATTTTCATGGGTCTCGTGTTCAGATGCGTGTCTCTGATGTTACACACGTAATACAATTATGTTATGTGTTCATTTTAGTGTGTAATGAGTATTCTGTTGAAATACTCAAAAAACTAGAACAATTTGATCTTGTTATTGAGTTTGTGGGGGGGGGGGGGGGGGGGGGGGTTACACAGTGTATTGTATATTATCATAAGCATTGTGCTGTTCCAAAAGTTAAGAACTGTTGTATTCTTTCCCCTGCTCAGACACAACAGAATCATTCTGCTAGTCAGCAAGTACTTCTTAATCAGCTTCGAGATCGTCTTGAATTACAGCAGTAAGTATGTTATATCCTTCTTTAGTAATCATGCACTGACCTGCAATCATTGTTCTTTGTGTACTTTCTAAAATGTTAGTGATTTTGTTAAAAGGAACACAGATCACGTTTAATTTGTGTTCAAGGAAAACATCGTCTGTGTTCTTAATCTGAGGTTTAACATTTAATAAAACACCCTGTGGAAAAAAGACACAAGGTAACCTAATATCCACACTACTATATTCTTTATGCAATTCTTTTTGAGGTATTTTCTATATATAATGTTGTGTGTGTGTGTGTGTGTATATATAGACATATAGACACACACATACACATACATACAGGGTAAGCAAAATTTTGGTAATGGTACTTCCCCTTCGGGCAGTCCATTGTAGACATTTGGTTGTACAAAAAAAATGTCAAGTTGCCTATAATTGACCTATGGACTGTGATTTGTACAAAGTATACCATACTCAATATAGGTACAGTATATCTGGGTTCATACACTTTTTCAACATCAAAATTTCATACTTTTTCCAGACTTCCATTTGTTTATCCCAGACTTGTGTTTTAGTTAGTTTTCCAATAGTTATCCGTCTAGGCGGGCAGCCACAGGGCATTATAGCTTTTTGATCCAGAGCAGAAGTTGCTGCTGGTTTACTAAACGTATTTGTCAGAATCTGGAGGTGCATATCTAGCAAGAGACAATGCAGGTATGCAAAAGAGAAGTAAGCTGTCCAATATTTGAGAACTACGTTGCATTATTTACAAAAAGAATATACAAAGTTATATACTGCAAGTATACTTGTCAGAATAGAATAGTATAATGGTACCAATAGTATATTAAAACTAGACAATTTTGGCACAAGTATACTTGCAGTATATTACCTTTTTGTAAGGGATGATACTGGATTCTGATCCAAACTTCTTTATACCCTCTGTTAAATGTTGAACACTATGGGAGGTGAAAAATAACAAAAATGAAGTAACAA
Organism: Polyodon spathula; assembly: GCF_017654505.1. Classification (NCBI taxonomy): domain Eukaryota; kingdom Metazoa; phylum Chordata; class Actinopteri; order Acipenseriformes; family Polyodontidae; genus Polyodon; species Polyodon spathula. The sequence goes on from NC_054536.1 coordinate 75,929,109, forward strand.
ATGTGCACGCATTATATATTAAAATGTGCAAGTGGTGTATATTAAACATATAAGTCAAATACTAAATATAGTACATCCTCACTATAACAACCCTGTTTAGGTCCAAAGCCTTTTGTTCACTATAGTAAAAGGACAACCCAAAACAAACAATATAAGCTGCTAGAGTAAGTTAAGGAAGTCACCTTGGATAAAGGCATTAGCTAAACTATTAATAATGTTAGCACTGTTTTATTCTTTGATGTTCTTTATTATTACAGTATTTGTCACTACTAGCACTAATAATAATAGCAATGAGATTGTGAATAAAAGTAGAATTACAAGTACAGTACCCAATTTCGGGCATGCTGCACCCAGTATTCTGGCTATATCCTATTCATTGATGAACACAGTACAACCGCACCCCCCCCCCCCCCCCCCAAAAAAAAAAAAGCGCATCAAAGTTTCAGTTTTGTTTATGGAAATTTTAATTGAAATCTTGGTTCCTTATTTATTAAGAAAAAAAAAAAAAAAAGTTGCTTTGCCATGCCGGTTGCATAGAGCTGTACGAGCCAACATCAGCAGTAGTGGGGTTTTTTTGTTTGTTTTTTGTTTGTTTTTAAAGCAATATTTCACTTGTATAATGAAGACCTATAGCGAGGTAGTATATCTACACTCAGCTAACGGTTTGGACCCGAGGCTGTTGCTGCACTCGGCACAATAAGTTACAATCAAGCACCATACATTTAAAATAAAATTACCGGTACATTTTATTAATCACATTAAAGAAATGAAAAAAAGTGATGTCAGCATGCCACATGCTAAATCTGAGTCAATTATAATAACTATCGTATTTGTGAGGTTTTTTGTTTGTTTGTTTTTTTCCTAGGTTTGGAAATAAAGTTAACGATTTAATAAAGGTAACAACAAGACAACAAAATGTGAATCTTGGTGAGCAGAGTACTGTAGCTTGTAATTCCAGTCTGTAACTTTATTTAAAACAATCATAGTGTTCAGTATAAGTGTATACTTTGACTGTCGTCGTGTCCATTTACCCTTTAAGCAGACACAGTCATGTGACACCAGTGCGCTGACTAGATAGGATTGCTTGAGTTGTCAGGGGTGTTACATGGGGCAGTCCTCACGGGATTTGGGCACAGGCAATGTGTACATCCACGTCTCCCTGGAAATCACTCAAGCATTACCAATGAAAAACATTGATCCCTTTAAACCTGTTTTATTGGGATGATCTGTGAGCGGAGTCTCGATTGAGAAACCGCTGTTTGATTAAAGTACAGAACATTGTCTTGTTAGAGTAAAAAATCGGATTGCTTGTCGGGCAGGCAGCCAGAAAAAACACGTTGTTTGACTGATTTTTTTTTTACATTGTATACGTTTCTGTAAATACTTGAAAATGAAAACACATGTTACAATGTGTGCAAAACAAAACATAAGGAGTACCAAAGCAATGTTCAAGAAAATTGAAAATTGTCTCTAAATCTTGGATTCCTAAAAATAGCCACCCTTTGCCTTAATAACACCCTCATTAGATTGAGTTGTCTTTCACTTTCCTTCTTTGCCAGATAGTTCTTGCACAACTTTGAGGTGTGTTTCGGGTCATTATCTTGCTGAAGAATGAAGGACTGCCCAACTAGCCGTAATCCTGATGGAATGGCATGCCTCTGAAGTGCTATGATAGCCATGCTGGTTGAGCTTGCCATGGACTTGGTAAAGATCACCAACTCTGTCATCAGCAAAGCAACCCCAGACCATGACACTGCCTCCTCCATGCTTGACAGTGGGAACCACACATGCAGAACTAATGCGCTCACCCTCTCTACGTCTTACAAATACACGGTGGTTGGACCCAAATATTTCAAATTTTGACTCATTGGTCCATAAGACCGACTTCTACTCCTCAAACGTCTTGGTCCTCATGAGTGCCAGTTTCTTCAAATCGTTTGATGGTCTTGACCACAGCAGTTACAGACACTTGCAAAGTTCTGGCGATTTGTCTTAAAGATTGACCTTCATTTCTTAAAGTAATTATAGACTGTCTTTTTTCTTTGCTTAACTGAGCGTATTTTTCCATTTTCTGTTCCCTTACATTCAGAAATGACAAACTTGTGCCTATGCTACCTATATTTATAGTAATCATGGACCCTCGCCTGTTAACAATAATTGGTGACAAAAGGTTAATTAGGTAACATTCTAGTTAACTCAGAGAACATCTAACAAAGACACTTTTATACTTAGGCCAGTGTTCTAACACCGTGTTATACACATTTAACTGGCTTGCGCTTCAGACTGAAATCCCCTTGCTTTGGGTGACCATTTCATTGAAATTGACAAGATTTACATTTTCATTTAAAAATTACATTTTTGAATGCAATTCCCTTATGAATATCAGCTGATATAAGTACACGTATCATATAATAAAATATTAAGTGTTTATAGACAAGTTTATACAGTTAAAAGCATAGATAATCATGAAAAACCTGGTTTCAAGCAGGTGTACTCAAACTTTTGACTGGTTGTGTGTGTGTGTGTGCGCTTTTTTTCAAAGCTCTACTAGTATTCCTGTGTACAAAATGTACTCTTTTATATTAGCTTATTAAAAGGCCTTAGTTTCTTATTGACTATGCAGTTTTTGATCAGAAGAATATAACCATCCAATACAGAAGGCACATTTACCCTTCATCAAACTTATGAAGGAAAAAGGAAGAATGATGGCTTCTTGCACTGAAGGTCATTTTAATATAGACGAGATTGGTCCAGGTTCTACAGTTTGGGTTGATAGATTATCTAGCAGAACTATCATTTCAATAATCTCAATGACTGCACTGCAGTGGATACTTGGATACTGTGTTATAAATTACATTTACTGCAAATGTCATTCCAGATAATTTAGAAAGTGAGCAGTCATTTATGTTTTTGGGGGGAGGGGGTTGTAATTTTTGTCCTGATCTGATAAAGTGATTGTTCTGTACTAGCTTTTGTTTGTTGTTTTTTTTTTTTTTTTTTTTTTGAGGGCTACATTTAATTTTGAAAGTGATGGAAAGATGAAAGATGGTGTGGATTTACAAGTGTATTCCAGACTGTTGAGTAAGTGCCCAGGAGGCATAAGAGTTAGAATCGAACCAAAACTCAGGAGAGCTTGATAATAGTGTTTATTGATCGTGTAAAATGTTATCATCGTAGTACACAGTTGTGTTGCATTTAAGTTTGTCATGTACAGTACAGAAAGCCCAGGTTATCCAATATAGGGTACATAAACATATACAAGCCAAAATGTGTCATGCATAATTAATAAAGTGTTGGATTGTCTCAACTAATCAAGATGCAGCCTTTCAGGTCATTACCCACCACAATTGTATTACATTTTTAAACAGAAGCAAGATGTTGGATTGCAGACTTACCTGAGTCCTACGACAAGAGAAGAATTATATTTACTTGAAGCCAAACATGGTGCTGTAATATATAATTAATGGGACTTGGGGTGACTATTGATAGCAAAACTGAATTGTTGAAAGTTAATTAGTGTGATGTATGTCTTGTGGAGATTTATCCAGTCGGTTTTGAATGAATTATACAAGGCTAGTAAAACAAGTGTTCTGGTGAATATTTAATTGCGTGAAAATTGATGCTAAGGGAATACATTTTAAGGCGGTGATTGTCTGAGTATGAGATCTAGAGATTTACACTGGTGAAGTTTGCAAGTTTCCAGGTTGGATTGATCACAGTGGCTAAATTTAGGTTAATCTTCGAATCTTGTGATCAATTTTTATTCATACCTGAATATTGCCTACCTTTCCCAATTGTAAACATAACAAAACGTCTTTAGATAGCCACTTTAATATGTTGAGAAAAGTTAATGAATAAGCAGTAAAATGTAAAAGTAACAATACACATGTATTCCTCATGTCTTGCATGATCATTTAAGCTATTGTATGCCAATATTTGGTTAGTAGAATTTAGAAATTAATCATCTGTTGACCCGCAAAAGCCGTGCATTTCTAGATCACAATGCTTGCAGAAATATTGCAAAGCAAGATTTTGAAGGATTGATAGGAGGGAATAAGAAGGGAATTGTTTATTTACATAAATAATGCAGACTATAACTATTAGTGAATTGGTGTTTACTTCGCAAAGACCTGAATCCTGAGTACAGAGTGTGTGTGTGTGTGTGTGTGTATATATATATATATATATATATATATATATATATATATATATATATATATATATATATATATATATATATATATATATATATATATATATATATCACAATTTGATGTGTGTTTCAGGGAACCGCGTACGAGTTCTGTGTCTTGCCATTTGGCCCCTCCCTACTCCACATGCATTCTCAAAGTCCATGGAAGCTGTTTTGGCCCCACTGAGACTTCAGTGTACTTAACTATATGGATAACAGCCTAATTTGTGCCTAGTCTGCATCTCAGACAGAGGCCCACGCGGAACTTATCACCGGCCACCTTTAATGGTTGGGCCTTAGGGTGAATCATGTGAGCCAGCTCACACCTTTCAAGACAGCCTCCTAACTCAGAGTGTGCTTGGACTCAGGGTCCATGCTGACCAGTATCAGAGGGCAAAGCACAAAGAATAGCCGCCTGTTTGGAGCTCTTTCAGCACCAATGGGTCTTCCAGCCCACATTGAACCGCAAGCGCCTATTGTCTAAGGACACAACCGGCCCATCTACGCCTAGGCATAGTGCTGGGCAGTCTCATCAGAAGGGAGGTCATCACCAAGGACACGCCCAACCTTGGCTGGGGTGCTGTGTGAAATGGCCAAGATGTACAAGGTGTGTGGAACAGTGACTTCCATGTTCCAAAAGTCCACTGAAAACCATGAAGCACGAACATTACATTTTGACCTGACAGGGGCGTTTGTTTACGCAAATATCTCTCTTGAAAAATTGGACAACCAAAAGTAAATTCTTCATACTGAGTGTAGCAATGGTGGAGTGATTCCTTCATCAGCCAAGCTGAGACATGAATACTTACCTAAAGTTGCCAAGTATCACAAGCAGGAGATTGTGGAATTGGTCTTGGTTGATTGTTAATGGCCACTGATGAGTTGACTGATGTCCAAGATCAATATGGGTTACACATTGTATTTGTTTTGCAAGACCTAAATGGTGACCATGTACCTGACGTACTAGAACTGAAAGCTGTCCTTGCAGATGCACTTTACCTACAGGCTGTTAATTACAACACCGTTATTGTAAAGTGCTTGATTAACTTTGACGTTGATTTTGATGATGTCAGTGCATTTATCTCTATATTTGATGTTTGAAAAATAAATAATAATCTGTACACATAACTTATAAAATAATTCGTGCACATTCCGCGAAATACAACACTTTACCCATGACACTGCCGTGAATTTTAAAGAAAATGTCACCAATTTTCACAGGGCTTTATTTATACAGCATGCTAAAATATATTGCCTTTAAGCATTGCATTCATATAACCTCCTGTTAGTGTCATAGCCTCATATCAGAAATTATTTGAAGAAGTAAATTCATGTTTTCAGAGTTGTAGAAACACTACCTCTGACCATGGCTGCCATATTATGGTCATGTGACCTTTGAACTTAGTTATAACTGTATTCTTAGATTTTCTTATTTAAGTTCTGTTACCAGTTGCAATTATAAATGATCACTTTCACTGCATCATTGCTTTAACTTTATACAGACCACATGGTTTGACATATGGGGCAGGATTTTCAAAAGTTTGCAAATGATAACTCCAGCGTTAATCAGCAAATCGTTATGTACCATTGATTTTGGCATTTCAGAGGTGGTTATGCCTGTCTTCTTATTAAATAATCATGCCAACGTGATTTGTAGTTATGGAAATATTTTAGACTTTTTAGACTTTTATTATATTCATACTTGTGGTTATGAATGAGATTTGTTCACTTGTTTTAACAATTTGTAACTTTAATCCCCGAACACATTGCCCGATGACATCGCAGGAAGGGATGCATGGATGCATATACAGTGGCATTGGGGTGAATCAGTATAGGTGAAAAGATAAGGCTATGGCAGTAATAAATATCTATAATTATGGTGAGGTGATTGTGAAAACCACATGACTGGAGACATACATGTATTCCTCTCTCTCTCTCTCTCTCTCTCTCTCTCTCTCTCTCTCTCTCTCTCTCTCTCTCTCTCTCTCTCTCTCTCTATTAAATACACACACACAGTATTCCATTGGTTTGTATATAATGTCTGTGTCGATATTTTTTGAAAACAAGACCTGACAGCCCCACATTGTACTTTTTAACTATAAGATGAAATATTTACAGAATATCATAATTGAGTTATTATTAATAGCATTATCATTAAATTATGCCAGATCACGTTTTTTATTTGCAATGAAGGTAACGCTATAGTGTCACACAATGCTTATAAAGTCAGCAAAAACATGTTTTCCCTTTGTTGTAAATAAAAAAAAAAAAAAAACATGATATGTTGTACTTTTAATATAACATTATTAATAATAAACCAATCACTTTTTAACACCTTGTATTTATTATTTTTAATTTTCTCTGTGGTCCGGATTTGAACCGCCGACCCTGACGGGTTTGTAGGCAGTGTATTTGTGCACACATACAATATGTCTATCCAGCCATCAGGGGTCTTTTATTACAAACACAAATTACACTTCAAACGTATTTATTTATAGCCTATAATCGTACATACTAAAATACCAAAGTAGATGTCAACGATAAATTCCAACCAATATAAGCTTACCCCCCGCCCCATCCAAAAAATAAATACAAAAAAGTTTTTTTTTTTTTTTTTTTTTTTATTTGTGCTGTCTGATTTTTACCCACACTCGTAAATCCAACATTGTATGTGAAGTTATCTAAATAAATGTACATTCTGCATGACAAAATGCAACATTTTAAATTAAGTTTACAAAATAGCCCCATTATTTTTTATTTAATTTCCAGTTGACTGCTGCTCGCAGGTGAGAGAGCCGTCTCGCTGTACGTTAGTAGTTTCCATAACAGCAAATTATGCTTCCATTCATTTTTCTTGATCTCGTTAACATGTATTTTGATTAACAAGTTCCCTTTATTTGGTTGTTGAAACAGGAAGCGATTTATGTGACTTGTGACAATTAAACATTTTTTAATGATAAATGCGTTCATTAACGACCTCATCGATTGAATTTCAAAGCATTAACGGATTGATTTAATGAATACATTTGTTTGAAAATCACTTGCTGCCAAAGCTCTCGTTACTGTCCTGCCCTTGGTTTTTAAAGTTGGTACACAGCTGATTTCTTTGATTCTCTCTATAAAATCAGGTGGTGTCCAATGAAGATTAACCGTTTCAGTGCCTCGTTATTTCAAAACATATATTTGATACAGAACACTTAATTATGGCTGGTAAAATTAAACCTTTCACTGCCACATTGTTTTTAACCTCTGGACATATCAACGAGACAGATCTTTTTCATATTCCATATTACTCCAGTTTACTAACCATTTGATCTGATATGCCATACCCTATTGATGATGCTATAGGGGAAGCTTTATTTTTGTTCTATTTTTTTCTTTTTTTTTTTTTTTTTTTTGACACTCAAAATGTCAGTGGAGCACAGTGTTTTAGCAATGCAGAGTTTAATTTCACAATTTATAAATATTAAAGTGGTGAAAAAAAATGTATAGAGACCAGAAAAAAGTTATTAAACCATTCACAATACACCCTATTTTAAATTTAGGACTGTCATTTTGTCATCATCTTGTTGTGGATTTATTGTGCCACCAGGTTGCCTTGATGAAATGACAGCATTATGGCTTACAGTTTAGTATACTTTACCTTGAGTTTGTACCCCAAGCTTCATAAGCACACCATTAACATATAGGAATCATTTTAATAAAATTAAAAAAAAAAAAAAAAAAAAAAAAAAAAAAAAAAAGCTTTTTGCCCATTAGCACTCTGTATACACTCAGCACAACACATACAGAAAATCAGGCAGTGCTGGGCACTTTGGGCCACCTTAATGAAAGAGTGAACAATCAAGCCCATTATGTTTACAAAAAAACATTTAATTATGTCTTTCTAACTGGCTTGGAACCATAACATAATTGTAACAAAAGTTTTATTCTGTTTTAAAAATATATATTAAGAAGTCTTGGTTAGGCTACTATTAAGAAATGTAACCTAAGCCACACAATATGCAGGGGTTAGACGAAATGAGAAACACTTGCCATAACACTGTTAATTGTGTGTATGTCCACTTGGCCAGTCTTCTATGAAGGCAGTTGGAGTTGAAAATCACAGTGTAATCACTTCTGAGAAGCATCAATAAGTTGTGCAGCCTTGAGTGTCAACCTGACTGCCAGCTAGGACTGTCAACATGCAAACTCTTCAGTTATGATGACTACTACTAAACGTTTAGCCATTTACTTTAACCGTTTAATGAACACAGAAAGCGGCCACTAAATGAATTTAGTAAATGTTTAATTTGCTTTAAAGGACGTAAGAAACATTTGAGAATGATAAAAGGCGACTCGGCCCATCATGGCTCATCCCTTGTTAGCACACCATTTGCCCCTGCTGTGGGAAACTTGTTTAAAAGCAGACTATAGTATTTATTTTTAGATGTGTCCAGTGTTTTAGACCCTGTTACTTCACCTGCTTTCTACTTTCCGTTGGGTTAACTTTATCTACAAGTTTTGGGTTAACTTTATCTACAATTTATGATTTTAAAGACTTCAATCAAGTCCCCTCTTTCTTCTAGGCTGAAGAGAATTATTTTAACCTGTCGTCATAGCTCATGTTATTATGTCCTTAGATCAGCCTAATTGCCTGCTCTATACCTTCTCGAGTGCAGTGATGTGTTTTTTGTAGTGAGGTGACCAAAACTACACAGTATTCTAGGTGGGGTCTAACTAGGCTTTTGTATGTTAGCATAACCTCTCCAGACTTGTATTCCACGCTTTTTGCAATATAGCATAACATTGTATTTGTCTTTTTAATTTCCTTGCCACATTGGCAAGATACTTTTAATGGTCACTTGACTATAACCACAAGATCCTTTTCAATGTCCTCGTCCCCTATTTCCATTTTGTTAGTTTTATACTTGTAACATGGATTATTAAGCCCAATGTGCAGTACTTTGCATTTATTAACATTACAAAGCCAAATTAAATTCAAAGGTCCAAAGCCCTTTGAATTAGTTGGGTTGTAGATTCAGAGTCTACTGCTCCACCAAGTTTTTTGTTAGACACTCTTGCAATATGTATCTTGGTCCAAGTAACAGTAAGGGTCCAAGTACAGACTCTTGTTGTACCCCACTGTGTTGTACCCCTCTCAAAATGACTCTCTGCTTTCTGTTTTTTGTCAATTTTACATGTGTTTCCCTGTATGCCTGCTGATTTTAATGTATGTACTGTATAAGTCTTTTTTATTATTATTTGGGACTTTGTCAATATTATTTTTTTGAAAAGATTTTTATAATTATATATATATATATATTATATAGCCATATATAATATACTATTATATATATATATATATATATATATACACACACACATTTCTATCGTCTACATTAGCTGTAACATCATCAAAAAAGTCAAGTAGATTAGCCAAGCATGACCTCCCTCTTCTGAACCCAAGCTGGCTGTCCCCTATAATATTTTTGCTGTATAAATAGTCTTGAGTCTTACCTCTTTATATTGCTTCCATCATTTTTCATGTTACAGAAGTTAAACGAAGAGGTATATAATTAACTGGATCTGTCCTGTCCTCCTTTTTAAATGACAAAACATTTGCAAGCCTCCAGTCTTCAGTGGTCAGGCCTGTTTCTACAAAGCTATTCATGATAGTAGCCAGTGGTCTCCTTATTTCTATCCCTTGTTTTCTTAAGCACCCTTCAATAAATCATATCTGAGCATATTGTGGTATTATCTATTTTTACCTGTTTAAGCATACTCCTGTATCCTTGCCAATTGTTTCCTCTTCCATCTTTTCTGTAAATCATTTATTTTTTATTGATCTGTTTAACCATCTTGTTGACTACTTGCCAAACCCGGTTTTATAAATTTTAGGTATATACTTGTCCAGCATGTCTTCCATTATAACTTTAAATCTGTTCCACTGAACTACAACAATTCTCCAAATTCACTGCCCAGTCTATTTATCTCAGTTCCTGTCCCATCCCTTTCTGAGATTATACACTTTAGCTTGTGAAGCCTTTTTCCTGGAGTCCCAGGTCATTTCAAATTGAACCATATTATGATCACTTGACCTCAGTGGTTCTACTACTTTGATATTACATAGCATCTCCTGGCTGTTTGTGAACACAAGATCTAAAATGGATCTGTCCCTTGTCAGGTTGTTGTCACACTGGGTCAGGAAGCAGTCATTTACTGCATCAGTCGGTTCATGTTCTACATTACCACATCCGACTGGATTTTCCCAGTTTATATTGGGAAAAACGAAATTCACTCATGATTACAATAATCTTGCCCCTACATGCATTTTGAATTGCCTTGTATAATAATTTGAGATAATTTCTGTAACATGCGCCAATAGAAAAAAAAAAAAAAACTTTAGTGCCTTTACCTAACAGCTCTAGCCAGATAGACTCGCATTGGTTTGTAGATGGAGATAAATCAGTGTTTTATTACTTCTAGCCCGTCCCTAACAAATAGAGCTACACATTCTTCTCTCCTATGTAGTCTATCTTTTTGTCATAGTTTATCTTTATGTGGAATTCTTCTCTAGCTTCACGACTAATTCAGGTTTCTGTGATCGCAACTTTTCAGTTGACATGTGCTTCTAGTTCTAATAATTTATTTCTGATGCTTCTGACATTTAGACACAGGCATTTCATTTTTGATTCTATGTGACTTGCCCTTTAGCCTTAACTAGAACCTGGTTTTGGTGCCCACCCAACCCCCCTGCCCAGTTTTAATAGTAGTTATTTTATAACATTTAAAATGTATTGTCAAATATGGAAAAGTGTTTTACTAATGTAGAGTTTAGTTTCACAATTTCTGAATATCTCTTTTTACCATGATGCATGTTTGGATGACTGTCCACAAAGGGATGTTAATACAGTATGTAGACTGCATTTCATACAAAATGTTTGCATTTCAGTTTTTTAAAAATATGTTTCTGAAAAAGCCTAAGATTAAATGTTACAGCAATTTAGTTTTTTTGCATGAGAATGAAAAAACTGTTTTCAATTATAATTACGTTGGAAAAGATAGAGTTGGAGATTTCATGGTATGCAAAACTTGCTTAATAAGTTTGGCATAAAATAGGAACCAGAAAAATATGTTGGCCTCTTTATGTGTTTTTCTATGTTAATAAGTAGAGCAAAGTTACAGATTTAATACCCAGTAGGTTTTGTATGTGTACAATTAAGTGTTGTATTGGAACTTTAAGGATTTGGCATATTGTTAAAAAAAATATTGAATATTTGGCTGACTGTAAATTAACTATAAAACATGTCCCAACTGCATAGGGAATTAGAAACACTTGCATTTTTTATATTATTATGAACATGTCTCGAGTATAATATTTAAGGTGATAGAGGCTATTCTTTTGTATTAAACTGTTTGTCTAGACCAGGGACACTCGTGGCACACTTATCATCTGACTGTGGCCCAGTGTATTAATTCTATTTCACTTATGAATATATCATAAATATATATTTTTAAGTTTGTTGACTTGCCTTTTCTTATTTTTCTCATAAAAAGCAGCACACCAATTTAATTTGTACTGTGGAGGGCAATTGCTTCTCATCAACTTGTCACCAACTAATGAGTCTTCCTCTACTTTATCAAATGCACAAACCCACTGCATTGAAAGAACCCATTCCCATCTTAGGAGGCTTGTTTGTTAGGGAGCTGACGTCACTGCCCTCTGCCTTTTGTTACATTGCTGCCTGCTACTGAACAACTCATATGCTAAAATAACAACCACTTCAGTAAGTAGATATTTAATTTGCTTTTTTTATTGTTATGCAATGCATGTGTATATGGTAACTATATTAATGCTAAAAAGTGGAAGCACTGCTCAATTTGGGGAACATGACAACCTTGGTCTCTGAAAAGTTAATAGAGACAAACAAGTCTCACAAGCTCAATATCGTCTGCATACATGGGGACACCCTTGCCAGAGACAGAGACCAGTTCTGTGGACTGTAAGATTGGTGCTGTTCCCACCATTCTGTATCCCGTGATATTGGGTCGAGACTTCCAGGACTTTGCAAAGTTATGGGAAAAGAGGGGCAAATTGACACCGCACAATAAAACTGCTGTGGTGACAATTTAACTGTTGAGTGAAAGCATTTAAACTTTATTTCCTTTTACCGATTCTGATTCTGAAAGTCAGAAAATCTAAATGGAAAAAACGGCAAGCTAAACCTACGCATACAAGACACAAGAGAAATGAATCTTGGGGTGAAAAATGAAACACAGTAAGCCTCACACTCCCTTAGATGTAATGGTAGGAGGAGATACTGAAACTTCAGGCCCCTCTCATGAAACTGTGAATACAGTAGAATTGCCCTATTTAGGTGTAAGGTCGGTAAACTGTGGGACAGCACAAACAGATGACTTCACCTTAACCCATGCCTGGGGGGGGGGGGGGGGGTACGTGTTAGTGATGGGGTCCCCATTATATTTCCCCATTTTGCAATGAAAAACAATTTGTTATAATCGGATAGATAAACTGGGAGTAGACTTTATTGAACAACCAGTTGTACCAAACCCTTTCCAGCACACAGTGTTAAAGTTATCCCATGAGCATTTACTGGGAGGGCATTTGGGAATTGACTAAACCTGAGACCGGGCTTTCAGAAGGTTTTACTGGCCTGGGGTATATGCTGCTATAGTACTACATTGTGGAACTTGTCCGAAATGTCAGTGTACCGCCCCGTCCCCAGCGTTTTGTAACACTTTAGTTCCCCTTCCCATTATAGAGGTCCCATTTGAGAGAATCCCTATGGATTTGGTCGGACTGCTAACAAAATTTGCTGAAGGGCACCAACATATTTTTGTCATGGATTATGCTACCTGATATCCAGAAGCGGTGGCCTTGCACAACACATCAGCTAAAGTAATGGCAAAAGAGCTAATGTTAATTTGTAGCAGAGTCAGCATTCCTAAAGAAATATATTGACTGACCAGGAGACTCCTTTTATGTTGAAAGTGACAAAAGAACTATGTAAATTATTATAAATAAAACAGTTACGAATGACCTCTACCCTCTCCAGACAGATGGGCTGATGGAAAGGTTCAATAAAACATTAAAATCAATGCTTAGGAAGGTGGTAGATTGGGGCAGGAAAAAATTGGTATTTTCTGCTGCCATATCTTATGTTTGTTGACCATTAGGTTCCCCAACCGTCTTTAGGATTTTTACCCTTTGAATTGCTATATGGCAGGTACCCCCCGGGGAATTTTAGACATAGCAAAAGAGACGTGGGAGCAATAACCCACCCCTTATTGCAGTGTTATAGAACACATTGTGCAGATGCAGAACCGAATCACTGCAGTTAACCCCATTGTCAGAGAACACATGAGGCAAGCTCAGGAGTCACAAATAAATAAAAATGCCAGGCTGATATTTTTTCAACCTAGCAATTGGTTTTAGTGCTTGTCACTACCATAGAGTGTAAACTCCTTGCTACTTGGCAAGGCCCATTTGAGATTATTGAGCTTATCAATGAGGTCACCTATGATAAAATACACCAGGGGCAGAGTTGAGATGGCACTGAGTTATTTTTTTTTTCTTCCTGTCACTGTGCAGACACACTGTTTGAGCAGAACAGACGACAACTCAGATTTCAGTAATTTGTTCAAGGTCTGTGTCAGAGAGGGATGGATGATGTGCACAAGTGCATAAAGACAGTGTTTTATTTCTTCTTTTTTTTCTGTTTTGCTGTCTTCCAGTTGATTTAATTATTGTTCATCCAAATGTCTACTTACTACTTTGGGATTTTTTGCAAGTAATTGGTCACTCATTTTCAAAGTTACAGCTGTACATCTCTAAGTGAGTAAGTAAGATGGCTACCGATACTTAATTTAAATTTTGTGTGGCAGTGCAGTGATTTAGAATATGTGACAAGGCCGTATCCAATCAATATACGGACATCTGGAACCTTGCTCGACCAATCACACGTGCACACATTTCTGTTCAATTTTGCTGTTATTTTATATTTCTCTCTCTGTACCTCTCTGGCTCCCACACGCCAGGCTCCCAACAATCCAACATTATCCTGCATACCTGCTGGGTTTAAGTACTTTCCTTAACGAGTTCAGCTGTCCCTCTTAAAGAAACTAAATTGCTCTTAAGAGCCCTCTTTTGAAACTCCTGGGACTTTTGGGAAGTCTAGTTTTTCTATATTGCTAGTCTGCACCCAAGGACTTCTTAAAATTCTCGCCCCATAATATTTCCCTTTGCAACATATTCTCCCCATTAGCGTACTCATAATGACCTTTTAACATCTTGCCTATTTGCTTTTGTGTATTTACTGTAGTGTATTACTAATAAGAAATAAAGTTTGCGTGTGTGTGTGTGGTGGGGGAGGGTATTAGACTAGTAATGAGTTCCAGTTCAAGCATGATATACTTATCATCGTTTATGCTTGTATAAAAGAAGAAAATGGAAAGCAAAGGCATATCTAAAAAAGATGACATCTTCCTCAATTTGTGACATATTTTGCTGTTGTACCCTGTATGTGTCAAAATCAGAACCTTTCTTTGCAGCTCAATTATACTGTAGCCCCCACAGCAAGTTACCATTGCTGAGGTTCTGTCAGATGCTTTTGGTACCGATTCAGAATCTTGGTCTCTATAGCTCATTGTTGATTTAAACATATGACCGGTGAGTGTTTAAACAATAAGTTTATTTACAAAAGTGTTTGCAATTAAGTACCTGTTTGTACCACAAACTTGCTTTATTTCAAAGAAAGGTTCTGTCACCAGAGGTATAAAATACAATGCTTAAACATTAATCACAAAAATGCTTCAGTGTGATCCTACTTGGGGAATAGAATGTGCATGAATGAGCTGCTTTGGGTTACATTTCTTGTATAATGAACACCTCTTGTATACTTCCCAATCAAAAGTGGCATTGTATACTACAGAATAATAAAACCTGAGTATGGTGTGCAGGTTTTATATAGTGCACAACCGGTATACATTTGTAAGAGTGCATTAGATATTCTTACAATTATGGTATTCTCATTCTGTCTGTCTTTTTGTTTGTGTTATGTTTTTACACATTTTCACGTCATTCTTTAACATTTTGGAGCATAAACAAAATGATGGAGCATGGAGCAAACAAAATTATACGAAGACTCAGGTAGCACTAAATAAATTACATATTGCACTTTCTCTGGTATGTTGCTTTGTGATATTATGCTAAAAAAAAAAAGGTTTATGCATTATTTTAGCCACTCCTAATACAGAACACACGTATACATTGTTTTTGTTTACATAGGCGTGAACAGGAGAGCATCATGGCACAGAAGCTGTCCACTGTTGAAGAAATGCACAGCCGGTTAAAGACCAATATTGAATCAATTCACCTGCTTAATCAACAGGTAATTTTTTGGAGGAGGGGATACTAGTACCTTAATAGAAACACGTTGCATCCTTAAAGATAAAGCTTCACAAGATACTGTATACATTTGCATTCATATGTCTTTTTTCTGTTAAATACAATTTTATCTGAAAAAAAATCTCACCAAGTAAAAGCTTGTTTTGGAAAACAATGAAGGAACTTAACCAAGAGTAGTCATGTCATTTACAATATATGTGACAGCAGATGGAAGTGATATACTGTAATGAAAACTTTAAACTTCTAGCCAAACTATGTATCGGATTGATTGACTTCTCCTCTATTAAATTCAAAAGCAACCCTTGTACTTGTCCTGGCAGCATGTCATGTACATGTCAACAAAATTGAGAGTGGCTACATGTGCCAATAGACTTATTCCCATTAGTTGTAAATGTTACTTGGTTCTGGAATTTTAGATACACTGGCCTCCTCATTATTTAAGCCCGGATTCACTTATACTTAATGCATCGATATCCTTCTCAACTTAACTCTTAGCTCATCTGTGTTTATAGTTCAGCTGTTGTGTGGAAGTGTGGCATCAACAAATTAGTTTTTGATTTAGTACAAAAAAACAAACATGTCATTTATAGTTCAAGCCATCTTTTTAGTAAATAAAAACTTGTTGCTGAGGTGACACAAATTTCATTCAGTGTCACAATAGTCTTTGTCTAGAGAAAATTCTAAAACTAAGCAATGATAGTGACTGATCACAGAGTGAAACCCCAGGAGCATATTGCCACTATAAAAAGCACCAGGAGGAAGTCATTATGCTGTTGAGGGAATAAGTGAAGTCGGAGACTTGTGAAATGCTCTCGTTATAGGTCATCTCGGTAATTATCTGACACCTACAGATGGAGTCACTTCTTAATCAAAAGAATGAATCATTACTGATATGGATTCAGACTTAAGATGTTTGAAATAATGAGTCCACTAACTGAAGTATAAATTTAGAGGAAATTTCAGTAACTTCTGTGCTGATGTTTCAGAATAAAACATAATGAAATGTCTTACTTCATTTTGGTGTAATGGTAAGAAAATGGCCACTGCAGTCTGAGCTAAATGGCTCCTGCTTAATCTGCATATATAGCTATACCAGAATAATGTCAGATAGAATTTATGTTTCTAATTTTTACTCAAACCTTTTTAACACATTTAATTGGCATGGGTGTAAAAGAAAATCTGTACTTGATTTACACCAACATTGTTCTGCTTCATTTTATTGTATTCGTATTCATTCTTTATATACAAGAGTTGGGTATTAAACTATAGTATTAACAAAAAATACTATTGTTTAAATCGGAAAATACACGGTCTACTGTAGAAGACACAGCTAAATGCATTCTTTGTTCACACCTATAATGAAATTAATGTCTTTACATTTTGTTGTCAGTTATATTGTACAAAATATCCACCTGAGACCAACCAAGATATTATTAAATAATATTCCATAATGTCTAACTTCTGTATTTGTGTTGACTAGCATTTCCAACAGGAACAAAGGGAGACTTGTGAGGTAACTTGCCAGGCTATTCAACCTAAATCCCACCATTCTAACAGCTTAAAGCTGCATGTTTTTATATGCACAGCGGGACGATGCCTATGGTTGTCAAAGTATCATCTCTTACACTCTGTACATCTTTGCTTTGCAGGTCTAGCACATCAGAATGCAAAAGACAACCATAAAGGGCCACACTATATATATAGATATAATTTAAACTACAGCGAGCAACTAAACTAGTTTATACCTCCTCTTAAATCTTTGTCACTGTTGTCCTGCGCAATTTCAGTCTAAAGAAAGAAAAAAAAGATGAGGTTTATTTGTAACTTATATATTATATATTTCAGAAGAGCCAATTGTGTGCAACAAAAGCAAACAATAAATAAATAGAAGCAAGGATGCAGTGAGTACATTATTGGTAATACTAAAAAAAAACTTAGTAATCTATATCGTATTTATAGATGTAAAGAAAGATTCTTGACACTTTTAGAAACTATTTATAAGGTTGTGCATTTAAACTTGAGAATGCAACAACAATAGACATTTATCAGACAGAAACATTGAAACCAAATATTACAGTATCACAGCTTAACAAATGATGTAACCACCCTTTTTGGTAAGGGTTCGCTAGCTTGACATAAAAGTTCCTTAAGGTCAGTTATGGTTGCTGTTTTTATTTTTAACAATCACAATGCATACAAAACCGACAATCAGGTCTTCCGTCTATGTATGTTAAATGAATTACAGAATGGGGTAATCGGGGCTCCTGCGTATTCTACTAATCTCCGTAGTATTGTATTCAATGCGTCTTACCTAGGCACAGTGGAATAGTGCTCAGTCCTGAATCAGTGACAACAGGCAAGCATTTATAGATGGGCAGAGTTAGCGATCTTCTCTCTGTTGTGGATAAGTCCAAAGAGAGTGACTTCCTTCTCACTTGCTGCTATATCCTTCCAAGACGTTCTCTGAGGGTGGGGCTTGTCAGAGAGCCTTAGCAGAGACTAAATAATAGTGTGCCTGTTACTGATGTGACTTGCCCCCAATAATAAATATTAAACTGTTATAACTCCCTTCCAGTAAGGTGGATGTGTACAGTTATTCTAACAGTGGTTACATCTAGTGACCTTGGCTACCCACAAAACATTTTGAACACTTAGCAATAACGTAAAAACTATGTGATCCAGAAATAACTGAACAGTTTTTAGTGTCCCTTGTAGATTGTTACCCGAGACAGGATCACAAATTTCATAGTTGAGCGGCATAATAACCATCACAATGTTTAGGGTCCAACCCAATTTTGAGACAGCTTTGCTGAGAATCGTTGTTCCCTTGAAGAGATGGGGTGTGCTGGAAGTAGAACCTGATCTCCAGCATTGAACTTTACATGTTTGCACTTCCCGTCATAATTCTTTTGCTGGTTTTGTTGAACTTTCTTCTGGCTGTTTCATAATATCAATTTAGCTTTTCATGGAGAGCTTCTTGATAATCTTCAGGATCCTCCTCAACTTGGTCTTTTTTAGTGGCCAATGAATGATCAATTGGGAGAGCTATCTCTCATCCAAGATTGTGCTTTGCTGGGATATAGCCAGTGGTGTCTTGTACTGCTGTGCAAATAGCAAGACCAAACTTTGCAAGGTCCTCATTCCATTTGGACTGATCTTGGTGGACATACCACTGAAGAATAATCTTGATTGTTCAGTTCATTCACTTTGTCCAATTGTCCTGATAATGGTAACGAGAAGTAAACTGAGGTTTTATTCCCCATATTAGGCAAGCTACTTTCCATTCTTTGGATGCAAACTGAGCCCCATTATTAGATAAGATAATTGCAGATATACCCCAGCGACAGAACACTTCATTTTCCATCTTAACCAAGATATCTTTTGTTGTGGCACGACCCAGGGGAAATAATTCCACCCACTTAATAAACTGATCCACAGCAAGGAGTTAATCATTTCCTCTATGGCTCTTTGGCAGTGATCCCATGAGGTCAACAGCTATCTTATACCAGGGTTTGACAGGCTTCTTAGGTATTATTAAACCTACAGGTTTCTGGTTGTTTGGCTTGACCTTATGGCAGATGTCACACCTTCTGACATAGTTTGCAACATATCGGCCCATGTCGCTGCTGAAGACAATTTAAAGTATTGTGGAACCCCAAATGTGCAGCTTTTTTTGCGGCTTCATTCGGCCATTGAATGTTTTCTCTGCTTTTTCTGGAGAAAAAAATGACTAGAGACCTTTTTCATGATGTTGGATAGGGTCCAACATCACACTGGAAAAGGGAAAATTGTAATGTCGGACCTGGTCCGACATACGACCGCAAAGGGTTAAACACTTCCTGCTTTAGAAAAGAAGGAATTATCATCTTTCAATTCTCATCTGATTCTGTGCTATGATAATCCCCAGCCATTTGATAAAGGACATCGTCTACAAGTGCTTAATTTCAGCAAGTACCCCTGATTCTTGCTGCTTACTCTGTGCAGGAGGTTAGAGTTCCATGACTGATGTACTCATTTATAGGCAACAGCTGCCCATCGTTCTTTTGCTCCACTCGAACAATATCTCGGCTTAAAAGGAGTGGAGGGTTGCCCTCTACTAGGGTAGAGACAAGGACTTTTATGGCTTCTTCAGGCTGGAGCTGCAATTCAGGCAGCATCTTGTCATCCAAAGAACTATAATCAGAGCTGTCGTCGAGTACAGTGTTCCGAGACAAGGCATCTGCTGCTTGATTTGAAGTTCCCGCACAGTGCTCCACTTCAAAATTGAATTCCTGAAGCTGTAAAGACCATCGTGCCAATTTGCTTCTGGTATCTTTCATGCTTGCTAGCCACTTCGGTGCACTGTTATCACTGATTAGTGTAAAGCAATGTCCATTAAGGATGGGACGAAACTTTTTTACAGCCCATACCACCTTTAGGCACTCCCTTTCAGTGGCATGGTAGACACCTTGAGTGTCTTGCTTGCATATGTAATGATGCACTTTCTCTCACCTTCCATTTGATAAAGGACTGCCTCTAGTCCTACACTACTGACATCAGTTTGAAAGACAAAAGGCTTATGGAAGTTTGAATAGCTCAAATGCACAGCACTGCAACTCTTCTTTACGATGCTGGAAGGCTTCTTCTTCTTCTGCTTGGAAGTGGAGTGTACTCCACTTCCAAGAGATATTCTTCTTTAACAGCCTTGTCAGTGGCTCAGCAATCTCGGAAAGCCTCTATAAATCCTCTGTACCAGTTATACATGCCTAAGTATTGTTGAACATGTTCTGGTTTGCTTGTCTGGAGTACTGGTTCATTGCTTCCAGCATTTCTCAAGTTTGCAGGTTAGTCCATGATCCTTGAGTCGCTGCAAGACTTCAGTTAGATCTTGGAGATGCCGTTCCCAGCTTGTTGAGAAGATGACAATATCATCAAGATAAGCAAAGCAATTGGAACGTGGCTGGAGCGTTCTTTAGACCGAACAGCGTGACTCTGAACTGGTACAGGCCCTTGTGTGTAATGAAAGATGTCACTTCATGACTTTCTGGTGATATACCTATCTGCCAATATCTACAGCATAAGTCTAGAGTGCTGAAGTAGAGTGGCCCATGTAGACTGTTGAGGACCTCTGGCTAGGGTTTCCAAACCTGGGATTAAATTCTACATCCGGGTTTTCGGATTTTAAAATTCACCAAACCCAGGGTCCCTGGCGCACCCGGGCTTGATGTAAAATCCCTCAGAGGCTTATGGGCAGTGGAGAAAAAATCTGCAATACAGAAACAAAACTAAAGAAATAACAGTTTAAGCATGCACTGGCTTCATACAGTCTCTCACTCTAAGCTTTTCCAATGGCGCTTCTCTCTCTCTTCCACACCAGGCTGCTCGCGCACTGAAACATCTGCCACTTATTGCGTGATGTGTTTGCAGCACAGTGCGTGTGTCACCTTCCCTTTCAGGTGCACGTCTTGTCCTGTCACACTGTTATTTTAAAAACGTAAAATCTATTAGATTACTTAAGTCCTGAAATCTTTGGCTTGTATGTTTTAACCCGCTTATTTGATTCACATACTAAAACCCAAATTGCCAATTCAACAAAATCTAAAAACAAATTTATATTGTATTATTATTATTATTATTATTATTATTATTATTATTATTATTATTATTATTATTTATTCATTCACATAGTTACTGTATGTATTAATCATTTATATAAGGTAATTTAAATGAATGATAAACACTTAAATGAACAAATAAAACATAACATAAAAGAAAAAAAAAATCTGCCAAGTACTAATAAGTCCAATAGCCAGTTCAATTGCAAGTTTAGTTGTTAACAAGTAGGCTGATGCTAACATAAATAACATAAATATATAGGCCTAATATAAAACTCTGCAAAGTTGTCCAATAACCTTCTTTTGCAAGTTTAGGTGAAAATTAAACTAACTAAATTATACCATTGAAACAGTTATTTATCATTTATAGGCTATGCTTTTGGGAACACGTACCATTTAAATGAACAAAGTAGCCTTTCTTTCATTATAAAGAGAAAAAAAAACTAATAGTCCAGTAATCAGTTCTTCTTCAGTTCTTCATTTATCCTTTGCAAGTATGCCCTCAGGAAGCATAAACTGTCTAGGGACTGATCGCCCAAGTGTGATCGTAAACATGTGCAGAATGTCCCAGCTGCACTGAAGGCATGTTCAGACTCAACACTTGAGGGTTGTGTTGAAAGGAGGTAGGAATAGGCCAGTTGAAGGTGGTATCCTCTAAATCCTCCGGATTCGAACAATGCCATCTCCCACTTAATTACCAAGTCAATATTCTGCATTCTCATCTGTAGTGTAACATCGGTAGCCAGAGTTTTTTCGATTGCTTTGTCAAGCTGCTGCTGTAATGTTAGCTGGCTTAGTTTTTGAGACTATACAGAAAGAGTAGTTTCTGTTTCTTCACACACCTCTGTGGATGTGGTGGTAGAAGGACCACTTCTACTTGCAGCAGCAGTAGTAAGTGGACACATCTCTGTCCCTGTCCCCAGTGCCAGCAAGTCGAATGATTACTTTAACTATCCTGCGTATGACTCCAGTAGAAAGTGGAGAAAACAGGTCATCATCACTGTCTTCTTCAAGTGTAGCTGGGTTGTGAGAATACTGCAGTACACCAGATAGATTTGTACGCTGCTCGAAGATTCTCGTTCTCACTGCTTTGGAGTGTAAATGGCTGAGAGGTGATGTTTGTGATTCCAGTTGATACAACATTAATTTCAGTGACGTATTGGTGGATAGAAGATTTGCATCTCTACGGCAAACGGCATCTGCTGCAATCTTAATCGGCTGAAGTGCTGATACAATCTTCGATATTGTGCTAAATTCTTCTTTTGTGAAGCTGATTTGCAACTTCGTGTCAATAAGTGCTTTCTGGATGCTTATTCTCAGTTCATAGAATCTTTCCAACATGCCAAGGAAGGAATTCCGTCATGTTTTGCCGTCAGCCAGTAGTGTTAATTCATTCCCTGTGTCTGTCATCATATGTTTCTGAAGAAACTTTTCATTTTTTGTTGGAGCGTCTGAAGATTTTTACAACATTCCGAACTTTCTTAATGAGGGGATTCACTGTCACAGTAAGCTCTAGTTGTGATCATGCTTCATCTTTTATGACTGTCATCCCGTCTTCTTCATCTGAGTCAGATTCTGAATCGGCTTCTTTCTGTGCTACTGGTACTTCGGCCCAAGAGTTTACGGGCTGCTTGGCATAAAGTACATCTACCACAGCAAGGTGAATGCCATGTGAAAGACAAATTATGTCAACTCCAATGATCAGGTCTAAAATCACTAAAACCATTCCATCCCATAACCTTCCTGCCATCTTCAGTTGAACATTCAATAATCCCAAGGGGGAGCATCTGATCTGTAGCCAAGATGACGTTGTTCCCTTCCCTTGCTGACAAAGTGTGGGGTGGTATGAAAAGTTTCTGCATTAGTTCACTGGACATCAAACATTTGGTCACTCCAGTGTCTAGCAACACCTGAGTCTTGTGACCACTTATTTCTACCTCAAGAATAGGCAGGCGTCCATATCTTGACCAAGCAGAAAGATTGGTGCCTTGGCATAAGTGGACTCTTTGGTCATTGCTTGAGTACTCAAGTGCTGTAGATCTTGATGGGAAGAGTACTTCGCTGCCAGGCCGCCTTTAGCCATATACGATTACAAAATATATAGCAGTTACCAAATGTGATTTTTTTTTTTTTTTTTTTTTTTTTTTTTTTGTAAATATGTTCTCATCTCTACCACATATATTATGCCTGATCCTGTTGCAACTTACATAATATGAAATTAAATTTTGCAGCTTCTCATTTGATATGTTACATGCATGCAGCACAAACTATCCAGTAGTTACACATACATAAATGAAAACAGTGAAAAATATGCAGAAATAGGCTGAGTGTAAACGAGCTGATGTCTTTTTATATTCTTTTCTTGCTTCTCACTTTTATTTTCCGAGATCGCTATTGAACTCAGATCCCATGTTTGGGTGCCAGTTGTTGTATGTAAGTCCAAAGAGAGCAACTTCCTTCTCACTTGCTGCTATATTCTTCCAAGACTGGTCATTCAAGTGCGCCTACTACTGACGTGACTTACCCCCAATAACAGTAAATAATAAACTGCGTTACACAGGGTAAATTTTATGCTGTATTGTTGTACACCTGCCGACTTCCCTTCCATATACAAAAATCACGTACAAAAGACAAGGCAGAACCGAGTATTTAACAAAAAATTTTGGTTATAGGTTTTAAATTCAGGAGTGCTTAGACTGTCTGCAGTCTAAGCATTGCCTAATAATACATTTCACATTTTAACAATTGTATTAAAAAATGAAATGTATGGCTGTTTAACAACGTGGCTTTGATTCCCTTCCACTTAATCTTAATTTAAACACTAGCAACAATTTAGTAAGAGTAGGGGTTTATATTAGGTAATATGATTGCTTATATGAATAAGATATGGAATTTATTGCATGTAGAGGTCTACTGAGAAATAAAATATGGACCTAGGCAGAAAGTTGTACTAATAAGTGAAAATTAAAAC
Organism: Polyodon spathula; assembly: GCF_017654505.1. Taxonomy (NCBI): domain Eukaryota; kingdom Metazoa; phylum Chordata; class Actinopteri; order Acipenseriformes; family Polyodontidae; genus Polyodon; species Polyodon spathula. The sequence goes on from NC_054536.1 coordinate 75,953,276, forward strand.
ATTAAATAAAAATTTGGGGAAATTATGTTCTTCTGTCAGCTGCACTATAGAATTGAGGGAAATTCTTTAAGGATTATTCTATACTTGGTGGCTTTGAAGGGCAGTGTTGAGATAAGACATTTTTTTTTTTTTTTTTTTTTTTTTGACAGTGAAACATTTAGATATCAGAAGCATGGGTTAAATTATAGGTCATTTAGAATTTTCATTTTTGTCCCGAATGTATTTATCACTTGGTGTCATCTTTCTCAGTGAAATACATTAAAAAGGAGGTTAATTCAATAATGCTATGTCTGAACAAAAAATGTTATTAAATTGAGCTAAAGTGGGGCTAATAATATTGACCATCTTCTTGAAGTGTTTTAACGTATTCCTGATATGAAAAGAATATGTGCCTCAGTGAATGTACAAATTAACTAGGAGATGCACTTTCAAGACAGAAAAAATGTACATATTCAAGTTGCAAAATGATAATTTCACATTTGGCCTGGCATATGAGATGGCGGATTGTCAGTCGTAAAATTATGTTTTGCGTACAATGAAATACGAGCTGTGTCAACAGCAGGGATATAGTAAGATGGCATGAAGAAACCAAGCCCCTCAACAAAATAGAAGGAAACAGTTGTAATATAATGATGTGATTAAACCAAGGACCAGAAGGTATAGTGAGTCCATGCCAGGGATGCAGACATCATGCACAATACATGTCACTGTCTGAGGCAAAGCAAATTAGGATGATAAAAAAAGAAGATTGAAAAATAAGACATAGTCTTTGGAGCGGGCTTCCTGTTTTTCCTTTATTTAGACAAATTAAGGGATTGTATGTAGCTACCTGAATAAAAGCAGAGGAGACAGGTTCAATCTTAGTAATGCAAATCTGGCAGATTAACAGGCGTGTGCCGTGATTTTGGGGGACTCCGTGACGATTTCTTAAAGGCTCTTCCAGCTGGGTTTACTTTGAAATGAAAAAAAAAAAAAGAAGACTGCTGTTCACCATTTAACCCATTCACTGCCTATCATGAGTTCTCATGCTGTCACAGGGTTTAGCAATTTGTGTTGCTGGACTCCCAGAAAGTCAGAAAACCACCCTGTTATCTGTAAGAATTTAATCAAAACATTAATTGCACATCCACAAAGATGAGAAATGCCCTATAACAATGAAAATGGCAACTGCAGCATGGCCAGAAGTTTTGGTGGACTTTGAATGCAAACATCCTATGTATACTACTCACACTTATTTCATTGTCCTTTCTTTTATAATAATAATTTTAAAGCCCTTATGTCCCCAGTATGAAGTAATTCCCCTTCTCTTCCTTGCCTGTCTTGTGATTACACCTCCCTTTACAGATAGTTGGTGAGTGGCCAGCTAGTTTTGATTGGTTGAGTTGACTGCTAGTTATTTTAAACTCAAAATGTATAAATGCCATGTATTTACTATTCTAGTGAAGCAATTAAATAGCAGTTATTTCAGTGTGTCAAAACGAACATATAGTGGGGTCCCCAAGTGGCTCACCTGGTAAAAGCGTGGCTGTGTGGTGTGCAGTAGGAGTCGCACAGTCAGGTTCGTGTCCCAGCTATGGGAAGTTCCCAGTCTTTGCTAGGGACTCCTGAGAGAGCATCACATTGGCACTGGCACTGCTGCGGTGAGGGGAAAAAAAATAGTAATTGAACATTCTAAATTTAGAAAAATGAATTTTAAGAAAGTGCATATGTTAAATAAATGACAGTATAAGGCTATGACAGATGGAATAAATGCATACTCTGATTCATATTGATTCCACTCAATTGCAGTCTTGGGACACATAATGTGTCAGTATTTAGTGAACAAAAATAGTTTTTCTTAGTTTTCCCACACTGTATAAGCAGTCCTATTTTAAGAGTTGCACAGTACTGCACATTTTTTATTAATGTTAAAGAATTACCACATTTCACACGCTTTCTGTTTTAAGCTGTGCTTTTGCTTACAAAATAATTTAAAGGAATGTACTGTAAGTCCATACATAGGTGAACAGAGAAAACAGAACAAATAGTAAAAGCTTACATCCTGCCTTGTTTAATTGTGAAGCAGCAGGAAGAGAGGGTCAGCACAGTCCAATGCGATCCTGTGCCCTCTGTTCAAAGGAAGATGTTTAACCCCCTTCAGGCATTGTTTGTATTATGTTCTTACTACCTCCTATAGAACTGAATTACACTTTTTTTTTCTTTTTGTTAGAGTGAATATTTTAGAATGCCATTAGAACAATTATAATTAAGCAGTTAAGAATACCTTCCATGATGAAAATGAAAATATCCCTGAGAATACAAAGTCAGTTACATGGAAATTTTGATTAAACTTTTGTGTTCATTGGCAACACAAACCAGTGCTGCAAAACATCACAGAAAAAAACAAACAGAAAACATTTAAATATATATTTTTTTTAACTTATCCATTTTCTAATAGCAGTAGAACCCTTATAAGAGCCCTTGGCCATCTGGCTCAGGCAGTTAACGGCACAAGGCAGGCCTTACCCTTTACATTATGTTAGAAATGGTCAAAGTAAATGGTTATTTGATTGCATTGTTTTAAACATAGACTGCAATGTTAGGGGTCTAGGAATTTTTGTAAAAAATCCTGTGAACACAAGTCTGACTTTATGACTTTTGGCATTGGCCTGCTTCCTCAGTGAGCCACAAACCCATGTGAGCAATATTCATGCAGATTTAATCTCTGTCCATTTGCTATTGTCAGACATATCTCTCACCCGCAACTACTTGGCCACTTAAGGGTGCTAGGAGACATGTTTCATGACCATTTATAGTATTCTCCTACTTCTGGTTATTTGGGCCTTTCAGGCTGACACAGAGAGAGGGTGTGCTTTTTCATTAGCTTGATAACATTCTTCAAGGCCTAACCCAATCTTATTTTAACTTTATTAAGTTAGCAACAAAGAATGGTTAAATAAGATGGATATTGGGGGGGCACTAAAAATTAGCCTTCAAGTTAATTGAAATTTAAAAAAAAAAAGTTCTATTAATTCTTCAAATGCATAGACAGTTTATTAACTACAGATAAGAAAACTTCTTATAATTTGTTCTCTAACACAAGTTATGTTAAATAACATGCTGTAGTGCTCTTTAAGTGTAATCCATTGGAATTTTATTGGTGCTTTTTATAAAGTATGATTTTTTTTTTTTTTTGTGGCCATAGTAATAGTTCCCTTTAACTTCTAGCAACCATTAATTTCTTGATCCTAAATCATGATCTTCTGGATCATTGACAGTATAATTCTTTACCTAGTATATTATGTTTTTAACCTACTGATTTATTTTTTTTTTCTCTCCTGTAGCTTAACACGCTGAGTAAAGAGAATTTACATCAGAGGAAACTATTGGAGAAAGAACAAGCTAAACGTAAACAGCTTGAGCGGCAGTTAAAGACCAGTGATCAGATCTCTTTCTCCCCTAGGGCCCCACTAGAAACGAGACAAGAGCAGGAACATCATCTTAGCCAGCTTGAGCCCCCCTATCAGGAGGCAAGGTCCTCTGACCCAGATGCCATTTCACATTTATACCATGTGCTTGAAAAAGAGCCCTTCAGGGCCTCTGAAAGAGAAAGAACAGAAACTTTAACAAGAAGAGATCTTGAAGAACCGTGGATAAGAGACTCACCAGATAAATCATACTGGATCCAGCGAGTTGGAGAGCTCTCTGCACAGCTGCAAGAAAGCACTGAATACTGGTCAGAAAAAATGAACGAGCTAACCATGGAAATAGAACAAGCACATGCTGGTTCAGCAAAGAAATAAACCATTCTGTCAGCAAGAACATAATATGATGTACATTTTGTAAATTTATTTTTTTGAGCCAATAAAATAATTAACCAAAAGATTAAAAGGACAATAAAAAGCAGTTAGCTCATTTATTAGCAAATATATTATGAACATCATTCCAAAACACTTTCCTCAGGATTCCTACACAACTAAAAACAATTACATTAAAACTATTTTAAGAGAAAGGGATCCAATGAGCCAGCAATGCACACAACTGCTTATTTTTATACACATGCATTGAGGGAAAAAAATAAAATGTATTGTCAATTATTTTTTGCTTCCTCATCAAAGAAGCAGTCAAAGAGCCTATCCTCATTGAAAAGCCTGATATAATTCAATCATTTTCTGTTGTGTTTTTTTTGTTGTTGTTTTTTTTAATTTCAAATTTCCCAATACAATTTATTCTCCATTTTAAAAAAAATTAAAAATCTTGTTGTATATGTGTGCTTAGTTTGAAATATGGTTTTAAAAAAGTATGTTTATCAGTGTAGTCATTGGTCAGCAGCATCTGTTATTATTATTATTATTATTATTATTATTATTATTATTATTATTATTATTATTATATATATATTACCGTGCCCATATGGAGTCTACAGGAAATTAGCTGTCATCCTTATCCAGCGATCCCATGTTCTCATAAATAAAAAAAGGAATGAATCACCTTGTACTGTATGTTTGTCGTGCATGCTGATAATGCCATTTTCATTTAAATTCGGATGTTTTAGAAATGAGTCATTCATTTTAAATTGAAATTACATGGTTCTTTTTTTTGTTTTTTTTTACTTCTTGCACTATTGATTACATTACATTAAGTATTTTGTTTGTTTTGTTTTGTTTGTTTTGTTTTGTTTTTTTTACATTCTTTTGACCAAAAAAACCCCAACATATTTTCTATTGTATTTATCACTTGTTAGGTATTGTAACATGGGTGAGTTATTACATAGATACCTTTATGTTAGTAGCAAAGAATAAACATCTGGCAAATGATACATGCATTCTCCCATTGTGATATCCAGTGCTACAAATCCTGCGTGAATGGTTCACAGACATACAGAAATCTCTCTTTCAGACCACAGCCATTATGATGAATATAGTATGTACATCTTAACTTTCTAAGTATTACAACTAAGAATAACAAATGCTTATGTGTTACATTGTACACCAATCCCATTTAAACATGTAGATGAGATTGTGTTAGCAAATCTAGATTCTTGCACACGACTGACTATACTTTCTCTCATTCTATAGCAGCAGAACTTCATTAAACACTTGACAGGTTTTTTCCATGCTTTGGCAATTTAAAAGACAAGGCCTTTTAATGGCAGCAGTGGCTTTACACTTTCTCTGAAACAAATTATGAAAATTAGTTAACTCACTAACATATTTAAGGTTTAAAACCTAAAACAAACCAGCTGCAAAGAAAGTGACTCTTGGAAATAACCATGAGCATGATCATTTGTTGTTCTTAAAAACTGGTATATTTTACAGAGGTAAAATTTGCTTTTGATGTTTTTTTAATTTATTTTTACTTGATTGGATAAAACCATGACCGTCCCAAACATGCATTCTAATTTTCAATGCAGCTAGCATTTTTGTAATAAAGAAACCAGAAATGGGATATCTCTATCCTCAACTTCCTGTAGTAATGGTAGTTAATGAACGTGGTTTTGTGTGTGTGTGGCCTACTGGAAAATACCAGTTTCAGAAACCATGTAGTTTCAGTATTTTAGTTTTGTCCAAAATTAGCATTCATTTATATGTGAACCATATAACCCTGGTCCAACAAGGATGTTGACAATTATATACCTGATTATGGTACATTACTTTATTCCAACATTGAAATTCAGACATCTACAAAGATGCTTTTCCCTTAGATGCATTTAGCATGTGTATGTGTGTGTATTCCCTCACCTAGAGGATTGATGTTTCAAATGAGATTATAACAAGAAATATGAACACTGTAAGCCGGTAACATCATTTTACTCTCTAATTCCCTGAACTCAAATCCATTGCAGCTTGGTAATTAAGGCCCCTGACTGCAATGAATGATATAAAGCACATAGCATTTTTATTCTGCATGTTTGTACTGTTTATATACAGGCACAAATGCATAGCCTGAACGTATCATAAAAAAACATACTCTGTTTTATTATATTATAGCATTATGTATTTTCAATAATTAACATGATGCTTTGTGATCACAAGAGACACAGGTGGTGTTCCAATATACTGTAGTTTATCACAGACTTTGCTACAAGGCTGCTGTTCACTGCTTTCAGTTTTAAAGTACATTCAAGTATAATTGTTTAGAAAAAAGGTGGTGAGCCTTACAAAAGATGTTCCAGTCAGTTCAATTTCGAAAGTTTATTGAAACGCAAACTAAATCATAAGTAAACTAGTATGGTTGTCTAGCACATCAGATCCGTTTCGGGGGAACAATGGTTTGTTTTAATGATGTGGAAGGTGCACACTTTGTTCCACCACCATTACGAAGACGTTGTCTTTTTTTTTAAACCGATCCAACATGTCGTTCACAATAGAAGTCAAAAGCTTTCAAAGAAGCAACCTCAAAACAAGAAGACATTGCGCAGATCATTTTGAATTAATGATACATTTTCCAGTACAATCTAATGTTAATGTTTCCAGAAGAATGCAAATCCCATTCAAATCTATTTCACAGTATATATTATATCTATATATATATTATATATATATATATATATATATATATATATATATATATATATATATATAGAGCAGGACGTCAAAAAAAGTTTAATGATGTCAGAGTCTTATTTTGGAGCGTACATAGCTGCGTTCCCAAAAGTTGACCCCTTTCTTTATTAAAGGAACTTAATGATCTTGAATTAATTTTTTTAATAACGGGGATTAAACCGACACGACACATATTTAATTTCGAAATAAACAAAATAGCAGAGTATGTTTCCAATAGGTCAGATTTAACATTATCATCCACCTCTATGCATGCATGATTTAGAGTGAGCGGATTTTCACTCTGATATTAGGGTGGGTGAAACTGGCATCATGGTGATTCTGCCTATGGAGAGAGCGCTCTGTGTTTCTCATGAACTTTTCAGTTTTCATCTTGTCGTATAATTGGATGCTAATCCATGAACCACAATCTTTCTGCATTTTTTCAAAGTATTAATGCTCCGGTAAACATAAATAATAATCACAATACTCATATTTTGACAGTTTCATTTATTAGGCGTGGCTGTAATAGTGCCCGGTTGAATTTGTTTTCGGTGTTTTAGTATATCCAGATTATCCTGTGTATCATTTCTCGAGTCAAAAATTGATATACGGTATTTCCTACTAACAAAAGAAAAATAAAAAGAGTCTACAGAAAGTGCAAAGCAACAGAAAGTTATACTGAGCTTAAACACAACGTTGGCTTAAACACAACATTTATCATTGTTAGTTATTATAGTTTTAGCCTGAGGTTAATGCTTTTGATGTTGTAAACATTTTAAAAGGCACACATAATTATGCTAAGATGGGAAGTAAATGGTGACGTCATAAACATTTAGAGTGCAGACTATTTTGGATTATTTATAACTTTGCCAAATAGAAAGTGAATATGTGTGTTTCCAAAGAGATTCCCAAATATTGTCTTTTGATTCTGTGCATCCAAAGAATGTTAATTAAAAATTTTAAGAGTTAGGCCTATTATTTGGTGTTCTGTCCTAACCAGCAGTTTGTCAGTCCCAAATTGTTGTGACATAAATTATATATTAAATAAACGTGAAAAAAAAATTGTAATGAAATTATACTGCCTGTGTTCAGGTGGCTGGGGTTGATTAGTTGATTAGGTTAATTAACGATCAATCAGCGCCCAGCCACCTGACATAAAAGGAGGCCTCTGCTTCTCATTTGGGAGGAGGGAGCTGAGGAAGCAGGTAGGTGGTTTGTTTGGTTGTCTAAATTTTCCTAAATCCAGTGAAGGCATTGCCCAGCCTGGAAACCTTAATTTTTGTAAATTTTGTTTTTTTTGTTTGGTTATTTGTGTTTAAAGATCATTATTTTTGCCCTTGTGCCTTTTTATTTTGTGTTTATTTATAATAAAAGTATATTTTTTTGAACTGCAGACTGTCTCTGGGCCTCTATCCACTCGCCAGCCTGCCACACTGCCTTTTATTGCAACTGAGCTACCATTGAGTATAGCGAATAATTGTAAATGGGTACTTGAGCTGAAAACTCGAGACAGAAGGGGTACAGTTTAAAAAAAAAAAAAAAAAAAAAAAAAAAAAAAAAAAAAAAAAGAATACAAACCATTGATCTACACTATGTCATATTCCAGATCTTGGTTGATTCAGACCACTCTGAATCAGGGAGTGTCTGTTTAAATCCAAACAATGTCTCCATACCACAGTAGACAATTAAACTGTCAAATCTGAAGCTGAAACATATTACTGTTTAGATAACAGATCAAGTTTGTGGGCTAATACTATAGTACAATTTAGAGTGACTAAAAAATAAAATAAAAATAATAATTCAGTGAATTTCTGATAAATAAATAAATAAATGTACTGGTTCGGTGTAGTGTGTATATTATAGTTTTTCAGCAGAAAGGGTTAAGCCTAGTAGAGAGGTGACCTTTATCCTTACATGCTCACTCCTTTTTTTTTTTTTTTTTATCAATCCTCTCCAAAGGGACTCGTCATATGCAGGACTCTATGAAGGAAAAAAGAAGAATATTGTCCTTATCACCTCCTCCCAGAAAGTGGCAGAGTAATAGGACTTTGTAAGGAGAAATGAAGCCCAGTCTGATGTCTGCTGATTAAAAATTGACTCTGGCACATCAAAGAAGAGTTGAAGGTGAAAATGATGATCACTTCCCTCTCCTAGGGACCCTGCACCATTTCTTTTATTCAACCTTGAAAGGTTCTTTCTGAATAAGATAATATCCCTAGAGTCCATTCGGGCTAGACGGTATGGAAAAATGTAGATCAGTATGCCTTCGCTTTATAAAAATAATAATATTCAATTTTGTTAATGACGTGGTACTTTCAAGCAATTGCCTGTAAGTGTTAAATGACAAGAACTGAATTCGCTCCGTAGAGCCACCACTCAGAAGTAAAGGCTTTTTTAATTGCAGTTACTTTTTTAAAAAAAGGACTGTCGCAAATCTACATCCTACAGTATTTGTTATTTTAAATACAGCTTCAAACCAAGCATTTACTATGTAAATCTTTGGTATCCCAAGCCCCAGGATAAGTATGTTATATGTTGTTATTTTTTCTTAAACTAGTTGCACTGGTTTACTGAAAAAATGTATTTAAATAAAAACTGAATATTTGTCATTTCTTAAAGTGGAAAATAGTGACTAAACAGTATGAGTAGCATAGATTGGTGTAATCAGAATATGCTTTTCGTAGCATAGAGTAGTAGACGGCTATTTCAAGTATCTAGTGGTTTCCTTATTATCCCTTGCTAGGGGAGCATATCATTGGCAACAGGGATACAGTACAGTGAAGTCGGTTCTTTAGTGTGCTCTAGCTATCTAGATAACTGTGTATTGTGATGAAACTTACTTAGGTCGTTCCTTGGCAAGTTACTGAGTATCTGGGGGTATATGGTAGCTTGTCCATATGTCACAATTGCATTTTGTACATATATCTACATAGCTATTTGTCCATTCCATTGCTGAGCATATTCTTTATCACAAGTTATTGAATGTGTTTATAAGCTTATAAGTCTGACTGTATGAGCCACAGAGAACTACGTTGCCTAGACCTGCCTCTGACAGTCTGTGTGGAGATGTCATGGAGGGCAGCCACTTTCAAAGAAGGTTTGTTTAAACTTGCCTCCATTGTACATTCAGCTTAACACCAATGTTTGGCATTTGCAGCTTGTTAAATGGTGTAGCTCACATTAATTATGATTACACTTACGAATTGTGCAGTGTGACAGGAAATAGTGATGTTAGGCCTGAAGCACACACACAGGCAGGCAGGTTTTTGGGTGCAAAGCATGCACTGCGGCACTATTTTTATTTTAAACCAAAATAAATAAAATATGTGAACAAAAAACAACTGCTCACAGAGCGAAAATAAATAATTAAACAAAACAAGAATCACAAACACCAAAACAACACATAGGTCAGGGTGGGCAGTAGCCTTCACTGATCCTTATCGTATTCTTTTTTTAGTTTCTTTCACCTCCTAGCTCTTCTCTCTCCTAGACACTCCACAACGAACGTGGAGAGGTGCAGGCTTTTATACATGTGCCAGATTAACTGAGTGTTAATCAGCCCGGAGATGGCACATTCTGCACAGGTTTTTGTGTGGATGGGGCTTCCCCAACAACCCTGCCAAACAATGAACAACACACGGCTTTTCGCCATCCTATTTATAAATAAATAAATCCTAACAATACTAAACACAAAATGCATTTAAATCAACGATAATAAACAACTCTCCTTTTTGCCATCATTTACATACATAATAAATTATAATAATACAAAACAAAGCACTTTATATTAGCAGGGCTTTGCTCTGCCCCCTTGAATAGGGTGCATGCCTCTCTCCTGCTGCCCTGCTACAGCAGAAACAAAGCCTGATAACAAAGGGTGATGATTAACTGTACTAGATGATAATTGCTAAAGTAGCATCTTGAATAATGCTGCATTACTATTTTTGACAAAAGGGAGATTGTTAGCGCTCTAGGCAAATATGAACTGATCATGCCTTGTACCTCTGTTGTTTTCAGAAGTGGGATTAAAATTATGGAGTATTTATGAGAATAAAATACTCTGCTGGTCCCACTGCCCATTATTAGTGTACCAACAGCTGGGGCAATGAAAAGAAACTCAAATTTATCATGTAAATCTCCTCAAACCATGGAAGTCATGTTTATATCCCCAGCTATGACAGAGGATGACTTTGGGCCCTAGGTTATGCCACTTAGCAGCAGCAAGATTTAAATGGGGGAACAACAAACTCATAACCAGAAAAGACAGGTCAGACGGTTAGTGGAAATGCTTGGTAAAGTGTTTTCGAATATGCCGGGTAGAACATGCCTTATCGTACATGCTACTGTTATTCCGCCAGGTCTTAAGGTCCATGATCGATCGTACTGTGCCCCGGATAGTCGGAAGCCATCCGGAGGGAGGTGTGGACCGTGATGGAACTTGGAGTCATGGAACCCTCATGAAGCGAGTGGTGTAGTTGAGTTAGTGCCCAAGCTGGATGAAACCATTTGTTTTTGTCTCAACACTGTCTCTCAGTTTGATGTATATCCAATATCGTCGGGTGGACAAACTCTTAGACAGACTGGGGTAGGCAGGGTTTATTTTGACTCTGGACTTGACGAAGGGATACTGGCAGATTCCATTGACTTGGTTCTCTTGTGTGAAAGCAATATCTTCAACCCCAGATTGGCTCTTCCAGTTCCGGACTATATCCTTTGATCCACATGGGGCTCCAGCCACCTCTTAGCAATTGATGGATAGGGTGCTTCAACCACATTGTGAATATGTGGCTGAGGAGCATGTTGACAGATTATCAGCCGTCTTTCAATCACTGAGGGTGCTGGGTTTACGGTTTTGCAGAACAAAAACAAATACTTTGGGTTTATTATGGGTAATGGTTGTGTGAAACCAGTTGCCTATAAAGTCCAGGCTTTGCTGGCTGCTCCAGTCCCCACAACGAAAGCCCAAGTAAGGTCGGAAAAGTTAAGAAGTGTGGCTATGCAGGACAGTATGTATATATATGTATGTATGTGTGTCACAGTCACCACCACTTACACCCCACAGAGTTATTTTGTTTAAACCGTGTTAAGCACGCCATGTTAAGCAACCATTTCATATAGATTTAAATAACAAGCGCACTGCTTTACACTGTAATAATCATACTTGCTCATCCACAAATCAGCTGTTTTCACCTTGTTACCTTGCCATTCATAGATTTCAATAAAAAAAGGCAGTTTACTGTAGTAAAAAAAAAAAAAAGCTTGACAGATTGATCAATCAATCAACTTTTTTTCACCTCGTTACTGAGCAATTACCTCTGTACTGTACCTTGGCTGTTTAATCTGTGTTCGCAGTGTCGGGTTCATTTACAGTTTGAAAAAACACCACTGACTGCAACAACAAGCAAGCATGGCTGGAAAGAGACAAGCGATGAGCATCAGCATGAAAATTCAGTGTAACTAAAACGTCTCTGTTAGATGCTATGCGCTTGCTAAAGCATGCTTGGAACTCTGTCAGTCAGCAAACAATGCAACGTTGCTTCAAAAAGCTGGGAACAATGTGGGAATAGACCTGACTATGGACCGGGGAGTGCTCTGTAAATAATGTGTGTTTGTAAACTGTGTTATTCTTGTTCAGATCTGTTAGCATTTTCTGTGTGTTTTGGTGCTTATATGACTAGAGCTGAAATACAGCCTGTGTGTGAGTCCGTCACTGAGGGGGGTGGGAGCAGGTTTGATACGAGCAGTTAGATATAGGGAGTGTTGGACCAATGAGTGAGGAAGGGGGAGGGACAAGGGTGTGTGTGTGTGGAGATGACAGTTTGAAAGAGAGAATGTGGATCTGGTGGCAGGAGAATGAGAGAGAGGGAGTTGAGAGGTTGAGTTTGTGAGTGAGAGGAGAAGAATGAGAGCCATTGTTCACCCTGGTTATTGTGTGGGAGTTTATGTCGTCCACTGATTACTGCGGATGAATCACGTCAACACAAATGCGCCTGTTCTAAGCAGTGGTGATTGTATGTTTATATTGATTATATTTATATTGTGTGTGTGTGTGTGTGTATATATATATATATATATATATATATATATATATATATATATATATATATATACACACACACACACACAGTGCTTGAAATGGACCAATAATTACACAGTACTGGCACTTCTGAATTCCAAAGGCTTGCATACCGGCACTTAAGAAGAAAGGTTACAAATGAGAGAAGGACATTCGGCCCATCATCTTGAAGGATCCCAGGGTGTCAGCTTCAACAACATTACTGGGGAGTTGGTTCCAGACTCCCACCATTCTCTGTGTAAAAACATGCCTATTTTCTGTTCTGAATGCCCCTTTATCTAACCTCCATTTGTGACCCCTGGTCCCTGTTTCTTTTTTCAGGTTGAAAAAGTCCCCTGGGTCGACATTGTCAATACCTTTTAGAATTATGAAGGCTTGAATCAGATCGTTGTTTAGTCTTCTTTGTTCAAGACTGAATAGAATCAATTATTTTAGCCTGTGTGCTGTGACATGCCTTTTAAACTCGGAATAATTCTGGTTCCATTTCTTTGCAGTCTTTCTAGATCAGCAATATCCTTTCTATAACAAGGTGACCAGAACTGAACACAATATTCTAGATGAGGTCTTATAATGCATTGTAAAGTTTTAACATTACTTCCCTCGATTTAAATGCAACACTTTTCACAATGTATCCGAGCATTTTGTTGCCCACATTGTCTAGATGAAGACATTTCTGAGTCAACATAAAGTCCTAGATCTTTTCATAGCGTCAAAAATTGTAAGCGATTCAAAAAAGAAAAACATTGGAAAATCTTCTCCTGAGTAGGAGACGACATATATAATTTTTTGCACTTCATACAAAATTAGCAAATATGGCATATGACTGTTTGTTGATATGTCAATAGACATTGTTGCTGCCTTGATTGAGTGCTTACACAAATAAAGTTTTAATGAGGACTTTTTATGTGAATGCGTGAGTTCCTTTGCTTTCCTAGCATTACAGAAGCATCTGATGTTGCTTCTGTAATGCTGGGAAAGCAAACCAGGGTTGCAATACAGCTTCAAAGTCGTTACCCTGGATTGTAGGTGTGGCACTGTTCAAATCATCCAATGGAGCTTGCTGTGGGAGATGTGTTTAAAGAAGTATCAGGTATCAGTTACTTCCAGTTTTTTTTTTTTTTTTGATGAACTGCTCTTCCTCTATCACGCTTCTGCAAAAAAACAAACAGTTAAGTCAATGTGCAAGAGCAATAGAACAGCATTTTTTAACTGTTTGCCAAGTCTTGTCAATTCGCTGGGTTGCTTCTAGTGAACGCAGTGTCAAAGCTGTGTGGGAAAGTTACCGTGCACTGCATGAATACTTTTCTAGAGCTGCTGTGGAGCCAAATTGGGATCGGAAGAGCGGTCAAAGTATGCTGGGCTGTTCAGTACTCTTACGTCGTGCACCTTTGTTCACAATTTAGAGGTCATGTTTGATGCGTTACTAGAACTAAGCGACTTTTCACGTCAACTTCAGTGGTGTGATACCACACTTCCCAAGTGAAAAGCTTGAGAAATCAGAGTTTTTGAGTCGATGGTACACGTGTCTGGCATGTACACAGAAGAAGCTAATAAAGCTTGCAAGGATTTAACTTGTATGAGCAATGTAAAGCGGCATAAATAAATGCAGCACGATTTTACAGAAGCTTAGCAGAAAACCTGAGAGCATGACTTTCTACAGAAATATCTTCACATAGAAGTGCCAGTGCACTTGAGACTTCATCTAATGAGGACTTTGGCTAAAATGTCATTCACCAAGTAAGAGTGCTGCTTAATTCTTAATTCTCTAATTATGTGTGTGTCTATATATATATATATATATATATATATATATATATATATATATATATATATATATACAGCTCTGGAAAAAATTAAGAGACCACTGCAAAATTATCAGTTTCTCTGGTTTTACTATTTATAGGTATGTGTTTGGGTAAAATGAACATTTTTGTTTTATTCTATAAACTACTGACAACATTTCTCCCAAATTCCAAATAAAAATATTGTCATTTAGAGCATTTATTTGCAGAAAATGACAACTGGTCAAAATAACAAAAAAGATGCAGTGTTGTCAGACCTCGAATAATGCAAAGAAAATAAGTTCAGATTCATTTTTAAACAACACAATACTAATGTTTTAACTTAAGAAGAGTTCAGAAATCAATATTTGGTGGAATAACCCTAATTTTCAAGCACAGCTTTCATGCGTCTTGGCATGCTCTCCACCAGTCTTTCACATTGATGTTGGGTGACATTATGCCACTCCTGGCGCAAAAATTCAAGCAGCTCGGCTTTGTTTGATGGCTTGTGACCATCCATCTTCTTCTCTTGATCATATTCCAGAGGTTTTCAATGGGGTTCAGGTCTGGAGATTGGGCTGGCCATGACAGGGTCTTGATCTGGTGGTCCTCCATCCACACCTTGATTGACCTGGCTGTGTGGCATGGAGCATTGTCCTGCTGGAAAAACCAATCCTCAGAGTTGGGGAACATTGTCAGAGCAGAAGGAAGCAAGTTTTCTTCCAGGACAACCTTGTACTTGGCTTGATTCATGCGCCCTTCACAAAGACAAATCTGCCCGATTCCAGCCTTGCTGAAGCACCCCCAGATCATCACCGATCCTCCACCACATTTCACAGTGGGTGCGAGACATTGTGGCTTGTAGGCCTCTCCAGGTCTCCGTCTAACCATTAGATGACCAGGTGTTGGGCAAAGCTGAAAATTGGACTCATCAGAGAAGATGACCTTACTCCAGTCCTCTACGGTCCAATCCTTATGGTCTTTTGCAAACCTCAGCCTGGCTCTTCTTTGCTTCTCATTGATGAAGGGCTTTTTTCTAGCTTTGCACGACTTCAGCCCTGCCCCTAGGAGCCTGTTTCGAACCGTCCTCGCCGTGCACTTCACCCCAGCTGCCATTTGCCATTCTTTTTGTAGGTCACTTGATGTCATCCTACGGTTGCTGAGTGACATTCAAATGAGTTGGCGGTCATCCCGGTCAGTGGAGAGTCGTTTTCACCCTCTGCCGGTCTGTAGCTTTGTTGTCCCCAATGTGTGCTGCTTGACCTTGTTCTTATGAACCGCCGTCTTTGAAATTTTAAGGATGGAAGCAACCCGACGCTCACTGTATCCCTCTGCCAGTAAAGCCAGAATTGAACCCTTCTTTTCCTCACTCAAAACTTTCCTTTTCAACTCTTTGGGCATGGTCAATAGTTATTTTTTGATTCCAATTACTTTTGAGGTACTACTAGCACTGTTTTGCCATCCAGCTGGTCCTATTGCAAGAGGATAGTGATGACCACAGGAGTGGTTTTTATACTTTTCCTCGTTAAATAAGATTTGGTTCAGGTGATCCCCTAATCAGTACCTCATTCAGTAGAATGAGGTGTGCCTGTGTTGGAATTCAACAGACACTGGAATGGAATGGCTGCCATACATGTAGAGATGCTGATTTAAGAAAAAATTTGCAGTGGTCTCTTAATTTTTTCCATATATATATATATATATATATATATATATATATATATATATATATATATATATATATATATAATATAGTCTACCATCGGTAGCCATCTTGCTTTTACTATTACAAAATGTTTAACAGTGTCTTCCAAAATGTGGGCGGCGTCAGAACCAGGAAGGAATGAAATATACAAAGACGATGATGAAATGAAATGATGAAGACGCCTGTTGGCGCCGGTTTATTACAAAATAAAAGGTTTAAACAAACACGAAAACACAGGACACGGCACTCTACGCCAAAATAAATAGACAAACAAAAACAGACTAAACTTAACAAAACGGTGCACGGACAGACACTGACAAACACGGTGAGCGGATACTTTGTTATTATTATTATTATTATTATTATTATTATTATTATTATATTATTATTATTATTATTACTTCTTTCCTCCGTCTCCAATCCCGTTCTCCACTCACCGAACACCCAACCACCAGTATGTGACAACGTGCATCTATATATACTATTGTGCTGGGATTCAATTACCAATTAATTATTCACTTGAATCCCAGCACGTGAATTAATAAAGTGCAATTCCCCGTGCTCACATATTACTACATTTTACTTGCACGTGAAGTGCTGTGCAATCCTCGTGCCTAAATACACATATACATTTTTAAACACTCGTGTTACACAGACCCGTTTATATCCCGTGTACCAATGTCTATACACCAACATTTAAACACACCACACGCAACACATAACAGATAATATACACAGGGGCGGGCACTTTGTTACACAAATGTACAGCTGTAATTATGAAACTGAGTGACCAATCGCCTGCAAAAAAATTCCAAAGTATAGACATGCTGATTTGGACGAAGAACAATTAAATTAACTGGAAGATAGCAACAAAAAAAAAAAATAATAAAGAATTTTTTTTTTTTTTTTTAAATTACTGTCTTTATACTCAGTCACCCCAACTTTGTCACTTAAAATAATATGTTTTTAGCGGTCTGTAAATGCTACAGAAAAACACAAAAAAGACACTTTATCCACCCCTCTCAGACACATACCTTGAAAAATTACAGAAATCCAAGAAGACATATTTATTTTTATTCCTTCTGTCTGTTCTGCTCAAACAGTGCATCTGCACTGTCAGTGACAGTGAAAAAAAATAACTCAGGGCTGTCTCAACTCCGCCCCCTGGTGTATCTCTTCAATGGCAATGTCCACAATATCAAAATGCAGATGTACTTTCTTTTGTATGTTCCAATAACAGAGTTAGCTCAGCGTTATAAATGGGACTACTTTATTGCCGTAAGGATATTTAATTTGTTTTAGAAAATCATTTTTTGCTCTAAACAAGATTATGCTTTTTTTCTTCTAATCCACTGTTTGATTATAAATACAATAAGGACATTCAGGACGTCCATATACATCTAATAAATGGACTTCTCGTGGATTGGAGCCGTCCGATTATTTGACATATACGGATGGCCTGTCGGCCATATAGATATACAGTATATATTACTCTCTTACATTGTGTTGTGAGTTTTACAGTTTTGCTTCAGGACATGTTTTATAATGTGGTAAGTCATAAATCTATGTATAGTTTTGCAGTTATCCTCATTTATATCTCTGTTTTTGTTATGGATTCAGGTTTTTAGTGGAAAGTGTCTTAAAATAAAGTACATGAAGGGAATTATCATAAAAACGAATGGTAAAATATAATTATCATAAATGTCATTAAATATGTTGCAGGTATTTACAGGTAGAAGTCTGTATTTCGCTTAAGATTTATTTTAAAGTGACAAGTAAGGACAGTTTGTAGGTTGACTTCAAAGGATTCCATTCACACATATATATTCTAAGCAAAACATGCCCATTTTGAACCTAGTAATACAATATTTGTGTCTGGAGTCACATTTTTATCTTGCAGAGAGGGTTCAAATGGATTGAGTAGAATTTGTAGGGAAAAATAAATCCCCCAGAGGCCTCAGCACCCTGTCTGAATTTGGCACTAATAGTAGTCATGTCATGGTTTCCTGAATTCCAAATAGTTTAGTGCTAATAGGTGGCTTATCAAATGAAACGAACCATGTTTATAAATCCTCTTATTTAGGCTTTACCTTTCAAATTACTCTTTGTCTGCCTGAACCATACTTTTTAAAGCTGTTTCAGTGATTTAACACATGGTATTAAATATTAGCATTCAGCGTTTCAATGGCAACATCAGTAAGCTATATTTGCATGGCTGTGACAATGTGCAATTTCCATGACTCCCTGAAGGACCAAGTTGATTACTTAATTGGTAAATTATTAACAAACTGAAGCTGCAAAAGCCTAGCATGCTGATCTATAGTTAAAAGTCACACTGTAAAATGTAGGTAATCATTTTTGTTTTGACACAAGGTGGGACATAACTGCCATGAACATCAGTACCTAGCTTGTACTTTTTTTTTAATTTTTTTTTTTTTTTTTTTACTTCATCAGCAGACAGACAGATACTGTCGATGCACAGACAACAGTTGGACAAAATCATTGCATATTTTTTAAATGATTGAATAAATTAAAACATTACTTAAAGAGCTCTGTCAAAATAGCATAACAAGTTTTTTATACCCTAAGGCTACTGACACACTTGTTTTCTCTAAACCCATTCTGACTCTTTCCCTTAATTTAACAGAGATGCACCAGTGTTTTATAAATTTTAATTGGCTCGGTTCTGCATTTTTATTTTCCACAGGGATTATGCTAGCATTTCTTTTTTTTTTAATATCAACT
Organism: Polyodon spathula; assembly: GCF_017654505.1. Lineage (NCBI taxonomy): Eukaryota > Metazoa > Chordata > Actinopteri > Acipenseriformes > Polyodontidae > Polyodon > Polyodon spathula. The sequence continues at coordinate 75,972,107 of NC_054536.1, forward strand.
GAACATTTTTACATAGTACTTTGCTTTAAAAACAGATAACACCTCATTGTATGCCTGAGGAATTCAGATATGACGGGTATGTGTCTTTTTTTTTCTAGAAAGACTTATAATTTAATGAGCGTGACCTGGTGAAATAAATAAATAAATACAAAAAAATCCATTTAATTTTGATAGTAGAAGGGACACAGCTCTTATCCTGAGTTTGCACAGCAATGCTTTTCTTAGATGTATCATTTGCTTAATATGCAGACTGGAACCTCCTTGGTGCTACTGCAGCAAAAGAATAATTTATTAAAACAAATGCTACATTTTACAAAATACTCAAATTAAATATGACCACTACTAAAAGATGTAATGCAGGGGTACAAAATATGCATACAATTATGTAAATGTGGTGGAAAAAGACTTCCAGCTAAACTTGTCTGCTAGTATTCTGAAGGATTGCCAAAACTAAAATAAAAGAAGCATTCAGCAATAAGTTTAGACATCTGGTTGCTTTTGCTTTAGATCCTAGGAAAATATTCAAAATCTAGTACGAGTCTGTGGTTACCTAGATTTCAACTTCCACTACAGTCAAACTAGTTATTCATTGTAATTTCCTGTTTGTTGCATTGTTTTTCTTTTAATAATAGATCAAAGATCTTCTTTGTAAAAGATATTCTGTCTAAAATCATGCATTTGAAAGTCAGACTGAGCCTTGTTTTATTACTGGAGTGCAAACACCAGTATGTTTCCTTAGGTTGCAATAGAATATTAAGCAACAACAATAACATTTAACTTCTTAAATGAAATCCCAACGTTATTCCAACAGCAGGCCTGTAAAAGGAATGAAATGAAACCTGACTGATTAAATCTTGAAAACAATGGTAATATCTTAGTAGCCGAATGAAAGAAAAGGAATGAGTTAAACAGCAAATATAAACATCAGTTATGCTGTAAAGCACAGATGTTTGGGAATAGGCAAATGATGGTGTCATTTATTCATGGGAATCATTACAAGAAGCAGTTAAGTCATCAGCATTCTATTAAAAAATGAATCTCAGAAGTAGGATAATACAGCTTTTCAGGGGTGCAAATGCGATGATGAAAAAGCAGTCGCATATAGTGATTAGTCAAGATTTGACCATTTGTAGAAAAATGGTTTATACGTGATTGTATCTATCCTGATACCTCCCCCAAACATATCACTAAGATTAGTTTTGTTTTACATATTAACAACTTGAATACATCTATATTTACTACACTCCTATGGGTGTAATTATTGAAATTAGGCCTATTGATATCTGTTACAGCAGCTTGGTGGTTGTGTATCTGTGATCCTCATATGCAGAACTTTTTTATTTTTTAAATGGGAGGAACTTTATGATTGGAATGATTTTAAGGAATCTGTCAAGTTTTGCAAGTAAAGCGGCAAATGTCAGAAAAATAAACATGATAACTTTTTACTTCAGACATTTACTGATAAATCTCAAGAATAACCAAGTGTCTTTGGCTAATGACCAACTGTCTTTCTAATCACTTTCGCACATCAATGTAGTTGCCAACATGACAGGGAAATTGTTTCTAAGCAGTCTCTTTCTGGTGGGCAAGGGTTCAAACAATGTATGTGCAATAAAAAGTGTTCCAACAAAAAGCGCTTTTGTAAGGCTTCAGGAGTCTTGTGTAACGTCAAGTGCCACAAGAGTCTACCATGCTGCAATAAATAAATATATCTATTCACTGCCTGTCTTTGTGGTGTTTTATGTTACACCAAAGCGTGAATAATGATTTAATTTGAATTTAACAATGTTATTTTTCATCAAACTACTACATATTTGGAGTACAATATCCTTCAACACAATTGTGAAGGGTTTTATATGCAAATGTACTGGTATGTTGGTTGTTCTACATAAGTGGATCACAATATTGTTCAGGACCATGTCGAAGTAGTTTAAATTGCTCAATTGTCCATTACTGTAAGCTCATTAATGAGTATTTTGTTAATGGAAAATGTGTATGCAGAAATACATATATTGTTCGACATCAGTGCTTTATGTTAATGGAAAATGTGTATGCAGAAATAAATATATTCTTCGATATTAATGATTATTTTGTTACTTCACAATTTATATGCAGAAACTAATACATTCTTCGATCAGATACCTGCACTTACCAATAAGCTTTGGTAAATCATAAGATTAAACTGGTAAATGTCTGAAAAGCAATCTGTTTCTTCATGATTTCACATATTTACCATCTTATTTGGTATAAGTTGACATTTACTGGTAAAATAAGATTGACCAGATTCTGACTTTTACAGTAAAATACTAAATATGACTTTCATAAAAATGGAAATATCTGTACTTATCAGTATTTTTGAGGAGTTCAATTCATTGTGACTGTAGCAAAACATATTTTCCTTTAAGACAATTTCACCACAACACACTCCACACAGAAAACTACACATGCACATCAAATACTATTAAAAATGCTTAAAAGCAAGTAAGAGGTAAATAGAAGATTTGCCATAAAACTTAAAGTTTTCAATACAAAACAGAAAAGGGGCTGGAAATGCTTAAATAAGACATCCTGCTGGATCCCTCATCCCCACCACAGCAGCTGAAGTCCGTTTGTGGCTAATACAATAAACTTTCACCTTGTGACCAGTTTCACAAGGATAAGTCCACCAATAATGCCACAGTCTGTCCATCCCCTTCAATGTGGTAGCCATAATAGAGGGATTCCAATGTAAATCATGTATTTATATTCTAGCAATATAAAGCAGCAATACACTTCACAGTCAATTGGTTGTGTTCCGGTATTGACATATCCAACATAACCCTGACAGTCAAAATATTAAAGACTGGACTCTCATGGCAGTCCAACATGATAGCTTGACAAATACACTGTGAAAAAAACTCAGGGCTTACACAAGGAGTTCAGGGTTTTCTACCTCCTAATATTGATGCTACTGTTGGAAATGCTTCATTCCAACACCCTACTAAAGACAACTGAATAACCTCTTACACTTTAGAAGCTTTAAAAGGTATTTAATGATTATAATGATTGCTTTTATTATTATTATTATTATTATTATTGTCTATTTTATATCAGACAGATATGCACTCTGATTCATCCTTGAACCATATCACATCTTCCAACCCCAGTTACAGTGATGGACTGATCTTTCAACAACAATATTCAATGTTTCTACGCAAGTGTTCAGCACCATGCCTATGAAACAATCTGGCAAAAGGAACTCCTTATTTCAATGTTTTTTACAAAAGCAGTCTGGCTCTGAGAATATGTGAAAATTGTCATGCGACAGGAAGAGGATCAGTATGAACATGTTCAGTATGGGAACACTTTGGCATGTGCTTGGCATCTATAATCCATTGACCTTTGTGCACTGCCGTGGTGTATGAAGAGGCAGCAAACAGTGGAAAATAATGCCAAAGTTTGTAATTGATTATGCATTGTGGCTGTAATTCATCTCATGGAGGGCCCCAATGCTTTTTTAAAAGTTTGATTGGTTAAGGTTCTAAAATTGCCTTGTCCATTGTCTCAGGTATTATTTTTCATAATTAAATATATACAGGTTTTCAATGATGTTTACAGTCATACTGTCCTTTTTTTCCTTAAATTTTTTGCTTACAAATTGCAGGACTTTGGGTCAAATATCAAGACCAAAACCAAGTCACCATACTATCATTACTCTTAACAGTGAGTGAGCAGATTGACTGACCTGCCGAAAACACAAAAGATGTTCAATTTGATCATCTCTGGAATCAATCGGACTGTTGGTATATTATAATGATGCTTGACTTTCACATTCTGAAATAAGTGCTATTTCTCACAGTGTCATTCATCCTCGAAAGCAAACCTACTTTGTCATTTAAATGGATTATATAATATGCATGCAATGTCCTGTATGTGACTTAATACAATACAATCTTCACTATGTCTGCTGAATTATATCATATTCCAGGAACTGTTAGTATTAGCCATACATATGTACCTCAGCTGAATGGCAAATTGAATGAAAGAATAAGACACATTTAAGCCTACATTAGTATGCTTACTGATTAAAAAACACTGTACAATTTCTCTAGAAACACCCTGTGAAAGCAAATGTGATTTTTCTGCCGGTCGAGCATAATCTAATTTACATATTCTAACTTAAATTTTCCAACTGAACAGATAAAAAATGACAAGATTGTTTTAGTGTTTAAATATGGAGGAGTGATGTTTGAAAAATCAGTCACCAAACAGGATTCTGTAAAGCAGTGTCCAGGATGTGAAAAAAAAACAAAAACACTGACGATCTATGCTGCTTCCTGTAGTGTATTGGGCCCCTTTTCCATACTCATGTTAATGATGTAAAGTATCTACAAACCCTGAGCAGGTGTGACAGTGCAGCTACGAGTGAGCAGGGTACTGTAGTAGATCAATCGGTGTGATAGCATTGTTGAGAAGCCTCATCTGTTTTGAATACATAATAGTACCACCTCATCCTGTGTTATTGTATAGCATGTGTTCATCAGTTAAACTATGCACATATTTATTAAAACAAAGGTGATGGGCCAGATGCCTGGGCCAGACACCGCCTCCCACTAATTTCCTGAATCCAGTACAATAAAGACTAAAGGGGTGTAGCAGCAAGGTCTTTATCCTGCCTGAGGGCAATTTTTCATTCAGCTCCAAGCAGAGGGCTTTATTACTTTAATCTATCAATACAGATGCTTGATAAAATAAGCAGACAACTGCTACAGTATTCATCTTTTTTTAAATTTATTTATTTATTTTTTTGTCAGTTGGTAAGCTGTTGTCAGCTGTAAGGCAGTATAAAAAAGAATATTGTTTTGTTGTTTTTTTTTTTTTTTTTTAGATTTTTGATACAGAGCTTAAGATGTGGGTCATTTGTATTATACATAAATACTGTGAAGTAATCTTAGAATTTCTAAAGTGTAAATTATACTATACAATATTAACAAGCATATTAAAGAACAACGGCAAATTTAGTGTACAGGGAGGATTATCAGAGTTTGACTTCAATCGAAGCAACAGGCTGCTAGCTCTATGCTGTCAATAGACTCTTTATGACGTTTGTTTATCGAAACTATACCATGTTGTTTGATTGCAGGATAACAGAATTTGGATCCCAGATGAAAGTGAATGGCAGAAAGACACTGTGAGATACATTACTTTATCAGGAAAAAGTAGATAATCATGACCTTCATCCTCCATGGCCACTTTCTTTCGTATCTTGACTTTTTGTTGGTTTTTGTGACTTCATAGACCTACCCGAGATGGATTAAAGTCATTTTCACTACCGTACCTTAGTTTCATCACTGCTGCAGTAGTTTAGTTACGACTGTTCGTTTCAAACTACTTTCGGAAGCAACAGTGCCATGGTGGTTAGCGCAGCTACCTCACAGCGCCAGGGTCCTGGGCTCGATTCTGCCCTAGGGGTCTGTCTGTGTGGAGTTTGCATGTTCTCCCCGTGTCTGCTTGGGTTTTCTCTGGTACTCTGGTTTCCTCCCACAGTCCAAAGACATGCTGTTTAGGTTGATTGGTCTTTCTAAATTGCCCTCTGTGTGAGTGTTTGTGTGTGTGTGTGTGTGTGGTGCCCTGCCATGGACTGACATCCCATCCAGGGTGTAGTCCCACCTTGCGCCCTGTGTCTGCCGGGTTAGCCTCCAACTCACCTCAACCCTGTAAAGAATTAAGCGGTTAATGATAATGGATGGATGGATAATAGATGGGCTTCAGTGATTCCATCTAGGGTTTCTGTGAAAATTATGAGAGCGAAGGTCGAGCCATTTATAAACTGTCACAGAAACCCGAGATGGAATTGTTTTCCTGTAACTCATCGAAGAGGCCCATCTGTTATTTTATATAATACATCACCTTATGATGCTAATATTAAAGAAGATGAGGTTCAGCAATAGTTAGATTTTTTTAAACATAGTGTTTCAGTTCAGTACAGATGTTCTATGCTTTTATTCGTTAGTGCTTCAGCTTTATGTGGATGATTGCCTTTACCTTGTTTTAATTTCCTGTTACTCTCCACTTTCTCTGTACCAGCTTTACATCATTTTTTTTTTTTTTACGTATTCTCATTTTGTTGACCATTAATTAACATTTCTGTACTGTGGGTGTTGTCGGGTGATTGAAAACGAGACATTTTGTGTTTGAATTGAAAGTGATGGTCTCGATGAGTAGAATGGGTCAAAGTTTAAGTATATTTATCTCTAGAGGTATTATCACTTTTTGACGTGTATTATGCCTTTTTTCAAAAGGCTCAGGATGCAAATATACCCTTCATCCATGTATTAGATAGATAGATAGATAGATAGATAGATAGATAGATAGATAGATAGATAGATAGATAGATAGATAGATAGAGGTTCTATATTTAATAACAATGGCAATAAATACATTGGTTTCTTTTATATGTTAAGGTGCTTTATTAATGAAGGGAAGCATGGAAACAAATCATTGCAGAGTTCTTTAATTAAACACAAACTGAAATCTTTTCTTATCAGTAATTATGTAGTGCATAGACAACTGAAACACGCCAAAAAGTATGTAGGCCTATCTATGGTATGTACTGTACTTTTTTCCTTTACACAACTAAAATATACAAATGTTTTCTGCAATATTTTAAATTAACATGCTTTTGTGTTATTAACTTGTTAAGTGTGTTCATAGAATTATGTTTACACTTAGGAGTTGTAGCAAATGCTTTTGTACTGCAGGCTTAGTTTTGAGAAGCGTATGTTTTTTTTTTTTATATAAACGTTTTCATACTAACTTTTGTACTTGACAAAATTAATTTAAAAATCGAATTGATGCCTACGATTAATAGGTTGTGTGACTAATTTGAAGTTATTAATATGTTTCCATATTAATTAAATCGAGTTATTAATCAACTTGATTAATCCTGCTACATTGATTTATTAAAATGTTTGAATATACTGTTACTTGATTGATTACTGTCTTGTTAGAATATGTTTTGTTGAAGGAAAAAAATACGTTTTTGACCGATTCAGATTTTGTTGCTGATGTATTTATTTTTAAAAGGCTTTCTTTAGGTTGTGCTGCAGCAGCACTGCGTTTTTTTCATTTTTTTGGGGGGTGTGGGTGGGTTTATTTCACAGTAAATCCTAACGCCGACGCACTGGTCTCAGTGAATTTATTTAAAGTTATTGCTTTCCGTGTTTTGTTTCTTTCTTGTTTTTGGCAATGCGACGTGTCAAATAATATTTCCTGATTTTTGTTTTTCCATTCCACCAACTAACTTGTTGTCTTTGTGGAAATGTGTTTTCCTTTTCTTTTTGGTCAGTGCCATACGTATTTTTTTTTAATGTAATTTATCATATTTTTCAGCCATTATAGTCCAGGTCACAGCTTCTATCAAAGTGAAACACAACGTCCACAAACTTGAATTTGAAGCTAATGTATAAACTTCAGGTACATTCAAACAGTATTCCAATTCCAGTTCTAAAAGAAATGAAGATAGTAACAGGCAAGTTGAAAAAAGCATGCAAATTGAATAATCTAGCTATAAAAAATAATAATTGTATTTTTTATATTTGTGCATTTTTACTGAGGGATATCAGACAACATCAGTTAGGTAAACTGTTCCCCCACTAGTACCACTAGTTGAATGAAAATAGATTTGGGTTTGTTTCACAGACTCGTGACTCGGACTTGGACTCGAATGATAATGACTCGGACCCTGATGACTCGGACTCGGACCCTGATGACTCGGACTCGAACCCTGATGACTCGGACTCGACACTCGGGACTAGGACACAGACACAGACTTGAGGTTTGAGGACTCAACTACAAGTCTGGTAAATATGTGCATAAAGACAGATGGACAAGCTTCTCGCTATATTTCCAGATTCCGAAACTTCCAACAAATTGTGTTTAAGCAGGTCTGATACAGGATTCACATATTTGACAGATGTTTCTGTATAGTATATGTAAAGATGGGTGACATATTTATAAAAACAGATAGACAAGCACCAAGTTTATTGAAAGATTATTGATTAATTTCCAAATACTGTTATTTTATTCATATTTGGCAAAAGCGTTGTTTATTATTGTTTATAGTAGTTTGTTAGTTTTTAAAAGATCAAAATAAGTGTAGTTATTACAAGATTTGATTGGGCCTCAATTAAGCATTAGACAAGGGATGGCAAACCATATATATGTTATGAAAACTTCACTTGCAGTTCTTTTAAATAAACATGCATATATAACAGGTCTTGTAAGCTAGCCTGAAAACTGATTTTCTCAGTAGACAAAATTAAATTAATGTTGAAAGATGGATTAGATGTCAGGAGAAATTAATTGTTGCCTAACCCTATTAAACAATATTTGTAAGGGATCTGCTTGACCTACTTTTGGCTAATTAATTATTCAATATAATTATCTGCAGACCCTGCCTTAAAGTAAAGGTACCACTAGGATATAAAGGTATTTTAGTTTTTTAGTTTTTAAAACTTAACACCTGTAAATTTAGTCTCACACAACAAGAATCCCCAACACAAATACAATTGCAACAGTGCATAATAATGCACCCATTACCAACAAATAACAAATAAAACTAACAAACACACAAAACAAAAAAATAGGCACAGTGGCCAAAATAAACGGGTGAAACATACAACAAAACTACTACACGTTCCTTCTATAATACATTTCCAACACTGTCTATCTCCCATGGCTCCACTCACCTCAAATTCTAATATTAACACCAGTGATACCCTTTATATACACCTGTGACGGGAGCCTAATCATTATTATTCAATGTACAGCCCCAGTCACATTTCCATGTGTGTTTCTCGCAGGGAGGAATTTAACTCCCCTCCCTGACAACCCAAACCCATTCCCCACACACACCACACATTGCACTGGCACAGCAACTTAATGTGGGAATGACATATCAGAGTTCCTAACATATTCTTCTTGTTTAGATTCACTTTGTGTCATTTGCTGTTTTAGTTATCTCAAAAATCAGAAGTTTACCACAGAGTAAAACAGAAAATGACACAAAGTGAATTCAGGTAACAAGAAGGATACATTAGTTAGGATAACTGATATTTCTGACCTATATCAAGTTGCCTTTTAAACTGAGATAAAAAAGGACAGGGAAAGTACTCAGGATTTCACATAAATGGTACAATGCTAGCAGCCATTCCGTCATAGACCTGGAAAATTTTAGAGTTGCGTAGATGAAGATTGTATGGACTTGCATTAAATGATACTAGAAAATGAAAATCCTAATAGCATTTTGATGTATTCCTGTTAGGTTTTTCCATTCGTAAAAAAGGTAACATGTTTGTACCATTTGTCAAGAATAGGGAAAATGAAGAAAAAGTCAACAATTTCATTATGACCCTGTTATAAGCTGATTTAAATTCATTTATTTCAAGATTGCTAAGGATTGCAAATGCAGCAACCAAATTCTGCATAACTGCAATAGAATGCTCCCCTGTTCCACCAGGAAATTAATTCTATATATATTTTTTAAAAGCAACTAAATATATTTGTTTTGAAAAGCAGACATATGCACATACTGTAAAGGTGTGCTAATATATGTGACTAACAAGGCTAAGGGGTAAAGTCTATTGCTATTAGTCTGTAACAGGTATCTTGCTACATGTGGCTAAAGGATGATTTATTAGATGCCTTGGATGATGTGGATGTGAAATTGCTGCTTGATTGACAGGAAACTAAAAGATTAGGATTGACATGCCCCACAGGTGCACAGGTTTTATTTACATATGGTACAGACTAACATGCAGGAACCCCATGTGATGCCACCAGCAGAAAAGGCAAAATAAACACTGCACAAAGATATACAGCGATGACAGCTCATTCTACTCCACTAACAAATGGAGGTCCCATTTCCAAACCTGTATAATTACGGGTATAATTACGGGTGGGATCTACTGTCCTGAAACTAGCTCCCTGTTACTCAGGCAGTTCACCCAACTCCAAACTCGGATATACACACGATTGTTGGTGCGTTCCACTTCTTTCTACCGGAACAAACAGCAGACCACCTCCCAACCTTAGAATATACGCACGATCGCCGTTAGAGGCGGTCCCTTTGTTTCCTGAACCCAGTTCGGCAGCAGCAGAGCTCTGACCCCTATGGCTTACAGCAGCTGTGATCTGTATAATCAGGACCCTTTTAGATCTGGCGCTCTTCTGTACGATGCCCACCTGCTGATTAGGAGCTTGCAGCTGGTAAACACACACTCACTCACACGCTGCTCATTCCCGCAACTAAACACAGCAGGCAGGCTACTGCACGCAGAGCGTCAGGTTCCCCATTAAAACGAATCCCTTTCTTATTTATATAATCACTACACTCTTATTTACAATAAACAATCACCATACCCCTCCTTCTGGGCTTGGCTCCAGCCCTGCTACACATGCATACAAGCAGAAACTCTCATAAAATAAAACTGGTTGTAACTTCAAGGAGGTCTAACCTTATATTGTTCTTACTAGGTAAAAACTGAACCAATTTAACTTTTATAGTGTTTGGTATATTTTGTGCACAGGTTGTAGGTGCACTATATATTCACTTTTTTATTAGTCACGGCAAGCACCATTCAGTGCACTGCAGTGCATTACCATAAAAACAAAAGGAAACTTAATCCAAAGTAGCCAATCACTAGATGGCGCTGACTCTTGCTTGGAAGACACTTTGGCTGATCTAGTCGGTATTGTAAATATCTATGGCAGTCAACTAGAACTAAAGAGCAGAACCTGAACTCAGATGAAAAAACTTTAACACAGATTATCAAAAAGAAAACATAAAAACCCAATATTTGAGTACCGGCAATTGCAAGAAGAGCCCCTAAGAATGATTCAAATATCATAAAAACCACCCTAAGAAAATTTAATTCGAAGTGACACCTAAAAGAAATGCAAATTTTAATTTTACTTAAGCAAACTTATTACATATTTCTCATCTCTGAATCCATTGTATTTAGACTTACTTTTAAAACCAAATTGTGAATTCCATCACTTCCCTTCTACAATTCTTACTAAAAGTCGATATTCCCTATAGAAATTAGAAACAGGTTTTGTTTCTCAAATAGTTTTCCCCACAGAAGAAGGATTAATGTATAGAGCAGTGTTTTTGCAGTTTTCCAAACACTGTCAAAAAGATTTTGTAACCTTTGGCATCAGAGGAGATGTTACTCAGTACATTAGGAGGTTTGACTTACAAGCAAAACAGATACAGACGTGCTAGAAGTCAGCCCTGACAAAAAACAGATATGTAATAGAATTAATGTCATAATCTGCATGAACAGTTTTTACAAGCGTTTATTTTAATTAACTATTGGGTGACAGCAAGCCAAAGCAACTAAAACTAAAAAGCTATTTTATAGCAGTGTTTGAATTTATAAAATAAATTACTCTTATAATTATATTAAAATATATAAATATGTTTTCTTGACTAAATCGTACCTGTTATGCACTTGTATTCACTAGTTACTTATGTTCAGTTTTATAAGAAGCAAAAGATTACGATCTTATCTTTTACCATACTAAAGAACGCTATCAGTTTGCATGTCGTACTTTCAGGTACACTGCTCCTCTTGCACTTTCACTCTCAATATGAAATGACATATGTAATATCTGCATATAAGGCAAGTGAACTGACAGCTTTCTTTTCTATCTATTTTTCTTTAAATTAAGTAACATGCTGTCATGTGTGTTGATTTAAAAACTGCACATGTGAGACCTGCATAGTGAATGGAAGTGCATGACAGATTTATGGAATTCTTTCATTTGCTATGACAATTTTAAGTAATCTTATTGCTCAGTTTTGTAACGTTAGCATAGCTATTTTTATTTCTTAAAAAAAAAAAAACAGGAGTTAATTATCGATGGGGAGTAAACACTTTGAAAATGTGGCCCTAATTCAAGCAGACATGTGTTAGTGAATGCTTTCTACTGTCCTCTTGTTATTTCCGCAGGTTTTGATAGGCTTTACTTATTTTTGGGTGTTTAAACTTCATCAAGTTTTACAAGCACAATGAAAATGGTTACTTAAATTACGTTTAACATTTTTCACCACACCTGTAATAAAGTAATCACTATTGTGACAGGGTACACCCCACCCCTGTGTGTATTTTGGTTTTAGTTTGTACTGTGTTATGTTATTATTGTTTAAAATGTATGTGGACACGGATATTTTAGGTCAGCAGGGAAGGATTGATTGCCTTCCTTGCCAAATGAGTTCACGTGCACAATGTGCCTGGGCCCGACTGAATGGTTAACAAGCAATCGAGCCCAGGCACAACTGCATTAACGAGGCATTGTTTTGGCCATCATGCCGTTTGTTTTGTCTGCAGTGTTTCGTTTTATTTATACATATTTTGTAACATTTTATAATTTATAATAAATATGTGCAACTGCATACCTCGCAGTACTGTGTGTGTCTTCTTCCTGGTCTGACGTCACCCCACGCCATCTGGGTGACAACTATATAGGTATTATATATGCAGTTTTGAAAAAAGCACATGTTTCAGCAAACATGCTTTTTAATTTTAAAACATGATATCTGGTACTACACTAGGTTAAAGAAAATTCTGTTTGCAAGCCATGCTTTTAGACTGTTTTGCACTTCCTGGGTCATTTAAATCGGAGGGTGAAATGTGCCCCCACCCCATGAGGGCCTTCTTTCCTGTGAGTAACCAACCAGCTGCTTCCTCTACTGACTGACATACTTTGCATTCAGTAAGATGCTACGAACCCAATACTGCTGGTTTGAAATAAAATTTTGTCAAGGAAATGTGTGGTTGTATTCTCAAACACTGATGGGGTACACATTATACAGTATATGCCAGTGGTGCACAAATCCAGGGTATAATTACGGGTATTATTAAATAATTAACTAATTAAGAGCTGGAAGTGAGTTCAGTTGGTTCAATGATGTACTACCAGTGTATTTCATTTTGCTTTATGTCAGTATTCTGCACCAAATCTAATGTAACTGCAGCTCTCTATTTTTTTGTGTGTGTGTGTGTAAATATTCCATCATGTTTTTTTTTTTTTTTTTGGGGGGGGGGGGGGGGGGTGGGGGGGGGGGGGGGGGGGGGGTTGGGGGGGGGGGGGGGGGGGGGGGGGGTTGTATTTTTTAATGTGGTGGGGAAATATTTATAATTCAGTGGTTTCAGTAGATGCTAGATGCATTGCATTTTCATATTTGCACCCTTCTCGGTCCATCACCCTTTTCAATAGCAGCTTTACCCTTTAAGTGAACATTTGCAGCGCCAAACACTTTATCTTTTGAATCCTCTTTAGTGAAGCCAGACATACCATGCTACATTTGCTGCACATAACATATGTACATTTCCAAAGCAATACAAGCCTATCAAAACATAATGTGTTTTTATACCTTTTCAAATCAGTCACTTATTTCCTGCAGATTTTTTTTATTATTATTTATTTATTTATTTATTTATTTATTTATGTGACGGGAGAATCTACTGTATGCAAATATTTCAAAGTAAATACCTGCTAAGTGGCAGTAGCAGGTGTAAATATAAATGGTTTCTCTTTAAGGTCTTGAAAGCTTAAATAAATTAGAATGCATTGGAAAAGCATATGAGCTTTATTTTAAACTCGCATCCATACGCCTTTCCTTTTGACCAATATTATATAAAATTCCTCTGGGAGGATAATGTGCATGATTGCAGGCCTGCCTTGTCAAAATCTTCCCCCCCTTTTTTATGCAGTCATCTTTTCGCATATGAATAATGCATGAAAGACAATCTCATTACATTTCATTTCTTTCCAGCAGCAGCAGCAGCAGCGTCACTAACACCACTCCCAGACATGCTGAGATCCCCTCACTCTTCTGACAAAATGGCCATGTCTGACTTCTCACCCTATGGCTCAGATGAAAAATTCATATCGGTTCTGAATAGGTTTGGGATTCAACATGGTTTATGTTTCACAGAGGGATTTTACCATGTTAATGATAACATGTTGTCATCTTTACTGATTTATATAATTCATAAAAATATGAATGTGGGTATTTTTAGAGTGCACATATTATATAAACACACCCACTGTTACAGTGTACTGTAGCTCTATAGAGTTAAGCTGTTTTAGAAATAGCAGGTACATGAAAAACCTATGGCCATAGTGTGTTCAAGTAATTTTGAAACCCACTGGAAAATTTACTATTTTTATCTTGACATGTATCCCAGTGCTCTGCTTCCAAATCTCCTTTAGTAAGTGCTTTGTATGCCCTCATGTGGAATAAGCTGTGACTGGAGTTCAGAGCTCCCTATAGTCACTGCTTGCCAATGTATTATGTACAGTATTCTGTACAACATAATGCAAAGTGTTTCTTCTTAGTTGTTCTTTCGGAGGGGATTAAGCATATTTTCTATCATTTCTGGGAACCCTCGTGGGCAATGTTGTGCTTGTCTTTTTTCTTGTTGAACACAGACAAAAGGAAGAATCCTTTCTCCCTTTTCATTGTTTTTACCAATGGGGCTTACTGATAACCCTGCTACTCCAGACTCTATTTTCTAGACCTTTAATTTGGGGTTGCAGTTATTAGCCCACAAATTGAAGACAAAGGCATTAGCATATTACTATCTTTCACATCCATGGCCTCATTGCCCTGTCATTCTACTCAGAAACATACATGCATGGTCTTAATGTGCATTACACTCCCAGGCTATGTATCTGTTTAAGGAAATTAGCTCCCTCCATTATATATGATATGCAGATGACACATTTTAGGGAATCATTATATATCACTTGAAATATCATTAACTAGTATGATGCTGGAAGTGATATAACATGTTAATACAAACATTTAACCTTATTACAGGCTAAGACATAAATTGTCCCACTAACTATGCCCTCAATTACCACTCGTCTTGAAGCACACTAGTAACACAATCTGCCATTCTAAAAAACAAAATATATAGAATATACCGTATGTACCTCTAGGCTGTCTTCTGTGCTATTATGCGATAATACTCCTATGAGGGATTATAATATATATATATATATATATATATATATATTCGATGAGTATAAAAAAACAAAAACGCCATGCTCTTATATGATGTTCAGAAGACTAATGGGGGTGCTTAATCCAAGAACTAAGGGTGTGAAACGTATGGAACCCTGCAGTTGAATCGTGGTCTAAGATATGCTTACAGTTATACAAAGAACAGAAATTGTGTTAAAAAGATCACTAGCAATAATACATGCATAGGGTGCTGCAAAAATAAATATTGTGAATGTTTGAAAAGAGAGTGAATGTCTTTCTGTATTGATTTAAAGCATACATTATTTTTTACATTTTAAAGTTGCATTCCAACAGTGTCACATACCAAACATACATGATTTCCCAAAAGTTAAACCGCTCTGTTTCCCCCATTTAAATCAATATATACTAGAAAAATACACCCTGAAAGCATTGCTTATCAATGTTTGTCCTGATTATAGATAAAGGAATAAGAGTATAAAATAATCATGTGACAGGAAAGCCAGTGGTCAAGCAAATAAAATCAAGAGTCACATAAAATATGAACCTATTTAATCGCTGTTCTATACTTTTATTATTGGTTATTACATTGTAACCCTATCCCTGCCAAACAACAAACAGCCAAAATACAAAATATAAGGTAATCATGTGATAAGGGAAACCTCACCCTGCCATAAAACCTGCCACAATTTCCCAGAATATTTGACATCCATGAAATGCTTACTAGAGGGTAAGTTTGATTAAGTGATACTCTATGAGCTCAGTTATATATCAGCCCCTTCAGGATTATGCGATCACATAAAAAATGACATCATAATACTCCCTCACACAATTTGTTGTCCTGCACAAAGTTTAGAAAATTGTGATGTTTCAAACGTATGTTAACATTTGCAAGTCGTCAGCACTTAGATATTTTGATCCTGACCAGTTTAACTCCTTTAAGAAATCCAGTGTGCCACTCATGCTCTGTTTCTGTGACGAACACTGTATTGCATGAACTGTGAGAGCCGTTACTGTTATGAAAGCCCATAGCATTTATTGAAATTGATACATTTTAGTTATAAAAAGTGCTGACAAAAGCCATTCTGGAAAAAAGTACCTCTGCAAAACATTGTGCAACACAGTATTAAAAAATAAAAAGTTTTACGAAGGTGGCCGGGGTGGGGGGTTGGGGGTTGAGAGATGGTGGATCACATCACAAAATGAACGACTGGCAACTATCTGAAAAAAAAAAACATCTTCAGATGAAAATACCACCAGCCAGTTGATGCCAAAACAATAGCAGCTGAAAGCCATAACGAGGTGCAAAAAACTACTGTTTACCAAATTACTCTGTATTAACAGGTTAACTGAACAGGTGAAAAAGGGTTTAGGAAGTTGAAATGTTAATAACATTGTCTTAAAACTTTCTTTTGTCTGTGCTAGCCGTTCACAACAAAGCACAAATACTATATATCAGAATGAAAAAAACAAAATGGAAGAGCGTGATCTTTGTACCAAACAGGTTTACAATATGACAAATTAATTTTATTCTTTATGTTTTCATAAATAATTCCTGATTGCTGGTACACTAGCACAGAAAAATAATGAAACTGCAACTAAGGAGATACAAACAAATACAAAACACTTTGTTATTGTTCCAATGCAACCAGTAACAACCAGTTCTGTTGTGGGTGCTATGCTAGATATGCTTTCAATTATTAGTTTAAACATCAACAAGCAGGTAAAATTGTTTTAATATTGAATAAACTGCTGCATAATTTGTCATTTTTGATGCTTAAAGCATGTCATAAATATTGTATAATTTTTCTTTTTCTTTTGCATAATCCTGGAGGGAGTGATATATGGGTTGAAAAACTTACAACAGTTAGACCACCACTTATACCCAATTTACCCAGTTTTAAATGGATAATAAATGTATTATTCACTATAAATTTCAGTTTTCCCCAGAGCAGAAGGAAGCAAGTTTTCTTCCAGGACAACCTTGTACTTGGCTTGATTCATGCCAAAGCTGCCCGATTCCAGCCTTGCTGAAGCACCCCCAGATCATCACCGATCCTCCACCACATTTCACAGTGGGTGCAAGACACTGTGGCTTGTAGGCCTCTCCAGTTCTACATCTAACCATTAGATGACCAGGTGTTGGACAAAGCTGAAAATTGGACTCATGGGTGCTTCAGCAAGGCTGGAATCGGGCAGATTTGTCTTTGTGAAGGGCGCATGAATCAAGCCAAGTACAAGGTTGTCCTGGAAGAAAAATTGCTTCCTTCTGCTCTGACAATGTTCCCCAACTCTGAGGATTGGTTTTTCCAGCAGGACAATGCTCCATGCCACACAGCCAGGTCAATCAAGGTGTGGATGGAGGACCACCAGATCAAGACCCTGTCATGGCCAGCCCAATCTCCAGACCTGAACCCCATTGAAAACCTCTGGAATGTGATCAAGAGGAAGATGGATGGTCACAAGCCATCAAACAAAGCCGAGCTGCTTGAATTTTTGCACCAGGAGTGGCATAACGTCACCCAACATCAATATGAAAGACTGGTGGAGTGCATGCCAAGACGCATGAAAGCTGTGATTGAAAATCAGGGTTATTCCACCAAATATTGATTTCTGAACTCTTCCTAAGTTAAAACAGTAGTATTGTGTTGTTTAAAAATGAATCTGAACTTATTTTCTTTGCATTATTCGAGGTCTGACAACACTGCATCTTTTTTGTTATTTTGACCAGTTGTCATTTTCTGCAAATAAATGCTCTAAATGACAATATTTTTATTTGGAATTTGGGAGAAATGTTGTCAGTAGTTTATAGAATAAAACAAAAATGTTCATTTTACCCAAACACATACCTATAAATAGTAAAACCAGAGAAACTGATAATTTTGCAGTGGTCTCTTAATTTTTTCCAGAGCTATATATATATATATATATATATATATATATATATATATATATATATATATATATATATATATATATGTGTGTGTGTGTGTGTTCGATGTAAAGATATTATTAAGGCCACTACAGCCTGATTTTCAGAAGGGGAACGTTTAGAGCAAAATAGAGGTTGCAGCGCACTTCACTTTTTTTGCTCGCTAATTATACGGCTCTATTTTCAAAGTTAGTAGTTTTTACGACCCCTGCAACTGAAACAGCACTTGATTTCAGGTGCCTTAACAAGCCAAAATGGCAACTAAATACCCTGGACTTCTATTTCACCGCATTCACAAAGTCGCAACCAAGCAGAACGCTTGATTAATATAAGCATTTTCATTCCTGGAATCTGGACTTACACTACAACTGTGTAAAGTTTTACACCTTGTATGTGAGGAAAGCCTAACAATGAATAAAATACCTGTAATATTATTAAGAAGTCCGAGAGGTAAACCTTTACAAATATGACATACTGTACAAAATGTGATGACATGACAGGTCCAAATAAAAAGTTTAGTACCTCATAAAAAAAATTTTCGTTTACTGTCCCGTAGGCCTATGGTTTAAAGACTATTTTTTTGTTTGTTTTTTTTTTAATCCTGTGCGCTGCTGCAGCCTTCTAAAAAATACTATAATGAGTTATTATATTAAGGCTAATTTTTTTTGTTTGTTTGTTTTGCGTTACCCGTTTCTTTAAAGAGATTCTCCTGTAAGATATCCCCTTTTAAAAGAACAGCAGTGCAAATCTATTGTTTTATCACTAAAAAGCAACAACAAACAAAAAAAATCTTATTAAAACTGGTAAATGCCTTAGGAATTGATGACAGGTTTAGTTTGCTAAATGATTGTACATACTGAAGAGCTGTGCAATTTCTTAATCTCTGAAAAGGGCACCAGCAGCATAAAATATAAATATTTTGCAGATCGCACTGTATGGTACACGAAGAGCACATTTAACTTTAAACTTTAGAAACATTTGTATAAAACCTAGGGAAAGTTGATCAATTTTAAATAATGCAACAACTTTTCTTTTAAGTATTTATTCCTAAAATACAGACCTGTCGTTGGTTATGACTGAAATAGCTAACAGCTCTGTTCTAATTCTCTGGTCTTTAATAAAAAATAAAAAAACACAGTCAACCCTTTCGGTCGCAGACAGTTTACGACATGAGATTGGTCATGTCTTATTTAGCGAGTATATTTTAAGACACATTTGCTCCTTTTGAAAATAAGTCATTATTTCCTAAATAGAACTAATTATGGACTTTAATTACTTAACAAACTGTAATGCACATGCATTCTCAAAAAGTGCACACCTCTGAGTTGCCACGCGCCACTGACGTATAGGACTTTGGAAAATACAGTTTGACGCCTTTCTGGTGTCGCAAAGCTGTTTTGTGACCTGTTTTTACCTGTGCCCCTTCTGAAAATCGGGCTGTTAGTGTATTGTATTAATGACTTTGCCATGTGGAATACTTAAAGCTTGCAATAGGCTTCATAGAATGAAACTCCATAGAAGTCTGAAGGTTAATGAGCTTGTGAGCCTGACCTTTCTGCAAGCTCATAAGGCTCCCTGTTGAAAGTTAAAAAAAAAACGTGGTGGAAGCCTTGCCTGAACACTGCTTATGTCAGTAGAGCTAATCTAGTGAAGGAGGGAAAACAAAAGAGCCAGACCTGGCTCTTAACACAATAGTCAGTGTAGGTGAAGCAGGCACAGAATAGACTTGAAGAGGAAGTAGGTCCTATCAGCCACCTATTTAACAATAGAACTACCGGAGCGGTCTTTTTGGCGCATAATGTTTTTTTCAATGCATTTTTCTTTCTTAATTACCATTAAATAGCTAACAGAGTCAAACTCAGGCACAAAATAAAAGGGTAAACAGAAAACAGTCAAACAAACAAATCTCGGGCACTATTCTCGAGTGTCGTAAGCTCCCGCTGCATGTAAAAAGTCGTTTCTGAGCTGCTAAAACCACTCTGTTTTATAGCCCAGCATTTGCAATTATAAGTTCCCTTCCACCACCACACCCAAATCTTGTGTCAGTGCTCGTGTTGTAACAGGTTTCCCTCACATGTAACAGGAAGGCTGCAAAAACTGTGTCACAATAACATCAGAACAAACAATAACATCAAAACACTACATTTTTCGCAAACCAACGTTTTTTTACGCTCCAAATATCACAGGCAAGATGGGGGAACATCTGATTTACAAAGAAATTATGGGAAAATAGCAGTGAGGAAATCAGAATTAAAGGTAAGCACTATGTTTGGTATGTTAAAATAAACACACTGTTTTGACTACATTTGACACAGAAGAGTTTTGTAGCTTGCGACACTGCTGTAGTTTTATACGCATTTTAATATAGTGTAAAAAAAAGACTGCTGCAGTATTAACTTTATTGTGCCTGCCTCTGTGTAAAGTAGTCAAATTAGTTTAAAAAAAAAATGCGTCTCAGACAATACTACTGTATTTAAAGAACTTAATAAATGATGAAATGATTATGCTGCAAGTTTATTTGTCACATTGGTGGATCTACAGTATGTTAAAGTAGCAGAATTGGAACTACTGGTTACTCTGTATCAACAGGTTATTTTATGAAGGTATTCTGATGCAAAGTAAATACAGGCTGGATTTGTCAATGATGCGCCTGATTGCTTCATAAGAGCCTAGTGATCTGTAAAGGCCTGGGGTTTATAGCAAGTATTCAGATTGATACCACAATAATATTTATGCAAAATGTGTGACTTAATTATTTAGAAATAAGAATACTCAGCCTGGGTTAATGTTAAAATAATACAATACCAAGAGTTCTATTCTGTTTTCCGCCCAAAGTGAATTACATTTTAAATTATAAACAGATATAAACAGATAACATATTATTTCTTTGATAAATGATGGTGGCAAACATGCCTCCAACTTGTGCCTAAAGGTACAAAATCAAATAATCACAGAACCTTATAGCTCAGCACTATTCCTGCTGATTCAATAACCTTCTCTGGACACATTACCATTAAGTCAGAGGGCAAGCTTAATAACTTACATTTTTTTCATAAACACTAGACATTGTTATGTGCTATGTAATTCAATAAGGCACAACCCCTAAAAGAAAAACAAGAAGATGTACTAATATAACTCTTACGCAACTATCAATATGAAATGATTCATTAACATTGTAGCTCAGCAAGCCAACAAGACACTTAGTTTTTCTTTAGAACCCAATTCTCTGCTTGCTGTTGCAAAGTGTTTCATGGGTTTGGTCCAGTTATGAACTGTGCTATGCTTCTGTCAGGGATGGCTTACATTATATTTATGACTTTATATTATATCTAAAACTTTCCCAGTGCAGTTGGGCACTGTCCCTTTTTCCTGCCTTGTATCTCGCATTGATTTCTTTTGAATACTTTAAACCCACCCCAACTACTGAGTGGCAGCACTTTCATACATTTCTATTGAAGGATTGTAACACGCATGCAAGATTTAAAACAAGATTACAATTACTAGAGTGGAGCGGAGGATTGTTCTTGCTTGCGAGATTTAAAGCTATATTACAGTATTTACATGCTCATGGAATTTAAAACTGAAATAAAAAAAATTGTAAATGTAAAAAAAAAAAATGCCTAAACACATAGAAACCCCAGAAGAATATGGCCGTGACCATAAGGATTTTGTTGTGGAAAACAGCAAAAAAAAGAAGGTGCAATTGAAGTGTGCAAGTACTGTCCAGTTCATACATAATAACGTATTGTGACAGAAAAGAAAAATGCCAAAGAATTTTGGAAAGTAACCAAAAAAAGAATAATTTCATACAGTATATAAAAAGTGAAAACTCTGCAAAAAAAAAAGTACATAAAACTGGAAAATAGGGAAAAAATAAGCACTGAAAAATGAAATTAATAAAAACCAAAAAATGATATTCCCTTTTCCTCCCTATTATTTTCAGGGTTAATTTTCTTGTCTAAATCATATGAAAACTATCAAGATTTGTTCTGTTTCTAAAAGAAAAACATATTACTGTCTCACACACAAACACCCCCCCCCCCCCCCCTCCACCCTCTGCCAGTAGAAGCAATTCCCCCTCTCTTTTTTTAAATGACAAAAGTGATGAATACAGAGATTGGGAAAGGTGCCAGATTGACAGCACTGAAGAATGAAGCCTGTTATTTCTTTGCATATGACAGGTACAGCCCGAGTGAGTTTTACTACCCAGTCACCCCAGTGCACCTCAGCCCTGTCTTGGAGGAGCCAGCCCCTAGAGAATAATTCAGTTTCCATTTCTGATGAATCAGCAGACTCTATGAAAGACTTACATCAAATGTGTAAATTAGTGTAAATTGCCAGGGTGTTTTTGTGCTCTCAACACCTGTCTACTGGTTCAAGTGGGCTGAGACAATTTTTTTTTTTTTTTTTTCTGAACAGCCATCAGCTATAAGTAATTTCCAATTTTATCCAAACTTTGCTTGAATTAAACTGTATTGAGATGAAAGGCTATATGTCAATGCCTTTCTATGCTTTTAAGCAACAGTACGGGTAACACATTACTTGACGATGCTAGATCTTTTCTGTTTTTGTACAGATTAAATATGTTCTCTTTTTAATTAAAAGGCAAGTTGTGACTTTTTTGAACCTACTGTACTTGTGAAAATTTGAACCTGCTGTACCATTTTCATTAACAGACCTTGACATTTTACCATACATTGGAAATTAATTTCCTGATATTACCACCTCCATGCTTGACAGTAGGTTGGTGTTCTTTTCTTGTACGCCTGTGGCAAAGTGGCAGTTAGTAGCAGGAGCTGTGCTGGTGCAGTAATCCCAAGAACAAACAGACAACGAAGTACGGGGGTGAAATGGTTTGTTTAATGGTTATTAATCCAACGGTCTAATGACCAGCCAGCAAATAATAATAAGCTGGCAATACAGAACAATGTGTACTGCACAGTAGTGAAGGTCAGGAGGGAGATTTCCAACCAGAACTCATTATATTTTTGCACAATGCCTCACCCAACTTTCTCCAAACATAACGACTATCAGCGTGACCAAATAGCTTGAATTGTGTTTCGTCACACCACAAACCAAAACTCATATAAGTCATTTAAATGTCGCTTTGCAAACTTTACCACTAGAACCGCTGAGATTCCAGACTACATACAACCGCCACACCCACAAAATGTGTGGCTCCATTTTAAAACGGCTTCGATATGAAAATGAAAAACAAACAATTGGATACAACTTAATACTTTTATTTATGCGTCATACATAACATTTTCAGAGCAGAAACTCTGTATTTACATTGAAAATTAAACTTTTTTTCTTATTTTTTTTTCAAAAAGACCACATATACATAAACATGAAAAACTGTAATAAAATAGACTTTAAGCAATAAACTTCTGTGTGAACAAGTGTAGAAAGCTGTATTCACATATAAAATTAGAAAACATAAATAACTAGATATAAAAATAGCATAAAACAAATATAACATAACTTAGGCAACGTGAAAGTACTTTGAGTGAAACAGAGTTCAAAGGCTCTGTCTGTTTGGAGTTCTATTACAGCTTTCTCAATATAATCTACACAGAAGACATGCTGTTTTTATTGCATTTAGCAACCTGGCATTGTCTTTTATTCCATGTGCCAGTGGGCGCAACACTGGCTGAAGGTTGAGGGGCATTTGCCAGTCGGCTTTTGTGTCTTTTATCAAAATGTTTCTGCCGTAGCTCCAGGCCTAACTGCAAAATGAAGTCCTTCCAAGTGATTGTATTGCCGGTGCGCTCCTTGTACAAAACCAAATCGTTGATGGCTGCCAGGTCCAAAACATTATAAAAAACAGCCACAGGCCACCTGCGAGTACCACCTTTGAGAGAATACAGCCATGCCATTTGATCCAGTATATCCACACCTTACTTCGTTGCATTGTAAAATGCAACAGTCTCTAGCTTTCGTTTAGCATTAGTCCCGATGGTCACTGATTTGTGCAGAGAGCTTAGAATGAGCTTCTTTTTTTTTTTTTTTTTTTTTTTTTTTTTTTTACACCGGTACACCTTCAGGGTAGCACAGTCGTTCTGCCTGAGGAGTGTAGTGGAATGCTGGGGGGCTGGCACGAATTGAGCTGTTAGTGGTAACTTCGGAGGACAGGCAGATGAGAAAACAAGTAGCATAGCTATATCACACTGTATTGTGATTCAATGCGTATATTTTGTGACAACTGCTAATAATAATAATAATAATAATAATAATAATAATAATAATAATATATGATGTGTAGAATGACTTTCGTTACTGTTTCTGAACTCGATAGGAGGAAAGAATACGTTCTTTAACAATGACTTTGATTTTATTACAAAACCCAGACTAAATTGTCTTCTATATTGTACTGATTTCAATATGCCGCATAAACTGCGCTTGTGTGCTTATAACTTATTAATTTTTATGATTCTGCATCTGAAACACTGTATGGGTACTTTATTCAAATATTTAGTAACATTTAAGAACGGACATGCATGAGATAGTCACATAAGCAGAGATATTTAAATTTCAATTGCAAAAGCCGTTCAAAAAGCGGCTATGGCAGTGCTAGCGTTAAGCGACTGTCCTTGTGATGTTTCCTAAGAGTTTCTTTTTCCTTGGCCTGCAACCATTGAGTCCTTCACCATGCAATACTCGACCTGTGATTGAAATGGAAACCCCAGTCCCACTTGCAGCCAGTTCACTTGGAATATCTTTGGCAGTCAATCTCAGATTGTTATTAACCTTCCTCACAATTCTTCTACTTGTTCTTGGTGAAAGAACCTTTTTTCTTCCAGACGAAGGGAATGCTGTGACAGTACCATGAGTCTTGCACTTCTTGATAATAGAAACAAAAGCTGAAATAAGGATACTCAGATGCTTGGAAATGTTTTATTCTTCTCGAGCTTTATGACAATAAATAATTTTCTGCCTAAGGTCATCATATAGCTCTTTACTTTTTCCCATCTTGACTTATTGATAATGAAAGCAATTATCATTTGCCTAACCCATTTATACTCTCTAAGAATGTTCACCTACAATCCAGCATTTTCTAGACTTTTTTAGAATTAGGTCCTGTATTCTCATATTGAAATGCCTAGCATCTTGTAGATAATACTATCATAGCATCAAAGGGTATGAGTACTTTTGAATTTAAAAAAAATAATGAAATAAATAACTGTAGACATGTATTTCTTGTAACTTTGTTCCTCATCCACAAAAACATGTGGCCTCTCCCTGACATTGCTACAAAAGATGTTTCCTAAAATTCTTGTTTGAGAAATTATAAATTTCCATGGGGGTATGTAAAACTTTGACTATAACTATATATATATATATATATAAAAATATATATATATACTTCCCTTTATCATGGATTTCACTCTTTAGTTAAATTCAGCAGTTTTAACTCAGTTTATAAGTCATTATTATAACAAGACTCCAAATGGGCTACCACCTATGTGACATTTGAAATCCAATGCAGTAATTATAGCCTTGCTTTCCTATCTATTTTTCTGCTATGGTAGACTTGGGGTTTCAGCCTACCCTGGCCTTGAGTTATTCACACTACCCTGCCAATACCATGCTTCTGTATCTTCCTAACCCCTTCAGGACCTGTGGCTCACATTGACTTACATGAGTAACAGCAATTATATCAAGTTTTCCTCAGCTTGCGGGCTCATCTGCTGAAATATTTATTTCAGGAGCCTGCTGACCAGGCATCACAACCATTGTCTCTTGTTTTTAATTACTTGGTGAAACAGCATTTCCATATATATGCCATTAGTTTTTAATGCCTTCATGAGAAAGCAGTGCTCTGAATTAATAAATGATCAAATCCCTTTCCCTTGAGATAGGCGTACAAATCACACTGAGGTAGTAATTTTATGAAAAAATAATGTTTAAATTATTATTATTATTATTATTATTATTATTATTATTATTTATTATTATTATTATTATTTATTATTATTATTTGGGCTATAACATTATATTAGCTGTTGTTTTGATATGTATGAATTATTTTTTCATTTATTTTTTTGCCTATGTTTATAGTTTTATTCTTGATTGTGGTTAAGACCACAAGTCTTGAAAACGCAGCTCAAATAATACATAATTTGCACATGTTTATAACAAATGTGATTTAAAGAAATTATATCATCACTAATCATTTTTAGAAAATAGCTAACCAAAGTGTCGCCATTATTTCATCTCATATTTCATACTTCGGTAAGGGAAGTGGTAGGTTGGCAGGTTAACCAGTACAATCCCAAAATAGAGGCTTGTAGTCACTGAAATAGGCTTCAAAGTATTTAATTAACTGAATACCTTGCCACTCGGTTTTACATGTAGACAGCACTAACACCACTTATAAGTAGTTTACTCAGATGGGATGGTTGATTGACCAGTACCACTCCCAGAGTACAGAGGTTAATTCTTGCCATCACTGTCCAGCATGTAAACCTGACCAGTGACAGTGGTGTAGGAATAGCTGTTGCAACTATACAGAGGCCCACGCTCTCAGAGGGCCCTGGAGGGGTACAAAATATTTAACAGTGTTTATTTCATTAACATTTATATTTACAGATGTTCCAACCTTCATATTTCTATCATTGTAGCTACCGGTGCCAGAAATTTCATTTTTATCCACTCGTTTCGACAGGAATCGGTATTCTCTTAATATATTGTATTTAATTCTTCAATTAAAATAAGCTTCTTAACTTTTTTTTTTTCTTTTCCAGCAACTGTCTTTGCATGGAGGCTGGTACCAAGCACCATTTTATGTTTCGTCTGTGTCTCTTTTTCAAGCTTATCAACCAGTTGTGCTTTAGCTTAGTGGTTGCTCAATATTGGAAGACAGTTTCCCATTGTATTCATGGAAGGCTTTGGGAAACTGCTCAGCATAGTGTTTGGCATTTATATTCTGTGTGCACAATTTGTCCTGTAGTTTAGATGGAAGCTGTTAACAGGGGCTACTGGGTACCAAAATAAACTAAAGCAAATTAACATGCCTGAATTTCCGATTGAAAACAAATGGTTTTCTATTTGAGAACGTGTCTTAGAATGTATGTGCAGCATTGTGAAATTTATATTGATAGCTACTATCGGAGACTCACAGAATCTTGGAGGGACTAGTGATTAAGAGTAGGGTAGTGTTGGATCTGAAGATTCACGCAAAATGTAATTCAAGTAGGTGAGTAGAAAATGTTCTTATTACATGTAGTCTTATACTGTTTCAACAGTCTGAGAATTAAATGGTATCAAATATTGAATACTTAACTGGGCATGTTTATTTTTTATAAACAAATGTTACATTAAAGTTTGGGGGGCTATCTTTCTCTTCCTCCACCACTGACAAGCAGAAATTAGAGAAAACAAAAACTCACAAGAGGAAACCTCTGGGGGACAATAAACTTGCATGGGGAGCTTTCGCTCTTTGGGTCAAGGATCAGATCTGTCTTGTGAAATTCAGCCAATCAGATAAAGCCTTCTGATTTAACTCAGCAGGTATCTTTACATAAAGATAACCATAAGATAACAAATAGTTATTGTGTCTAATACTGTAAAATAAAGACTGTAATTGTATTTAAGACCAGATGTATATATATATATATATATATATATTATATATATTATATATATATATATACTATATATATATATATATATATATTATATATATATATACTGTTATGTAATACATCAGTGCTCAAAACGCATTGGCACCCTACTGTGTATAATATCCTTAAAAGTATTTTAAGGAAATATTTTTGCTTCAGTTTCACAGCATGTTCACTATACCCTGTAGTGTTTAGCAAAGCCTGGATGGATTTCTGAGCCATTCCGATTTATGTTTATTGGAAAAGAACATAAGGTCACAAGGTCATCTGTTGGGCCTGGTCTTTATCAAAATTGCTTACTTTTAACTAGTTTCTCAAATTGTTTCCTGATCATAATCCAGCAGTCGTATACTGCATATATTAACAGTGACATTTTATAATCCTACATGGTTTCTGAAACAAAATGACCTGTGACAAAATGTACCACCCTGAGCCTCAAGTTCATGGGTTTATTATGTCAATTAAGATGTATTTATTTTTACATTACTACTATATGTGACTTTTTCATTTTAGAAAGGTCATATATGCTTTCTTTATTTGACCTTGGCCCTAACATTGATTATCAAATTGGAAGCCACTATGAATGGATATTCATGAATAATATTTGATCAATGCATTTATACAGTATATCAGAACCGAGATGTTTATGTGACTGAACATTACAACTGTTATGTGAAAGTTTGAATATTGTTTTCAGATGGAATATTAATCTTACATGTAGAAAATATATGCTGCTATTTTATGCTGGAATTAGGGGGAAGGTTAGTTGAAGTCCTACCTTTATTAAATATTTTGTAGAACCCTGTGACAGAAATACAATGAGTTCTGGTTATAAACCTCCCTCTCGACCTGTGAGGGTGCTAAATAGCGAAAGGAAAAGTATCTGGACGGGCTGGCCTGACAGTTCGTTTCCAAGGTTGGAAAGTCGGTCAGTCTGGATGGAAGCGAGACTCTTTTGCAGGAACGTATTGTCCCGGAAGGTAAATGAGGTAGCAGCAGCAAGCTATAGACGCAGCTGAAATCGTTTACTAAGGGATAATGCAGGGTAGCATAAAAGGGGCCAGAGAAGTGCTAATCATTTCCTTCGCTTGGGGTTTGCGCTTTAAACCTGGAAGGACTGAGAGCTGTAGTAGAAACTGCCGAGGAATATTCGCGAGTGTTTGTTTGTTTTGAGTGTTAGTCATTGTCTTGTTTATTGTATCACTAGACGGCTAAACACGTTCCAGAGCTGTCGCTTTTGGGCCAGCACAAGCCGGAACTGCACTTCATGAACTGTTACCAAATAACCTGTTATCACCCACCAGGAGCACTACTACACGCACCCGGGACTGGTGACCGTGTTTTAGTATTGTGGGGCGGATAACGTTTATTGTTTGGGACTGTAAACCCGTTTGTTTGGCTCCACGCTGTACACATTGTTGTGTATTGCCGGAACGTTTTTCTTTTGTTGGTCACCAGATCCGGATTACAATTAAAACCATTTTCCTACTGGATTACAATTGTTTGTGATTCTTTTTGCACCGCATCACCTCTACACCTGTTCACAATCACCTGTCAAATTGCCACAAACCCTTATGCAGAAGGCGAAACCAGGCATTAAAGACAGTTGATGTTGATATAAATATATGAATACCAAAATCACTTACTAAGTGACAGGTCTTTGTCAGTAGCTTTTATTTCAAAGTTTCCTTTTAGCATGGCTGAATATATTATGACATAGTGCTTAACCCTTTGCAGTCCATTTATTCAGCACCTGTTAGGCATTCATATTTTTTTTATAGTAAAACAGGTTTATAAGGCACTGCATATCAACAGTACTCTTAGTACTGCATCCCCAGCCCTGCCACACCCCTTGTTTGCTTTATTTATCACATACCTCTTCATAGTTGTGCATATAGACAAATCATCTCTTGATCACTTGTTTTATCACCAAACTCCTCAATGATGTGATCCAAGTCGTTATTTTATTACTATAACATCTCAAAAAGCTCTTCAAACGTCTGATATTCTTTGAGCACTTAATGCGAAAGCAGCTGTCTTCTTTGTTTATGTCTGCGTTATCTCTGTGGTACATCTCTGTGCATCGACCGGAAAGGGAAAATGGATCCAACATAGGACCGCAAACGGTTAAAGTTATGAATTATTACAATTGTTACTGGTAATTATTCCTGGTTCCCATAAAACACTACTAAACACATGCATGGTCCATGTCCTGCAATCTTCATTAATTTAATACACCCATGTAATGTTAAAACTAGAACTGTAAAGGCTTCACATAGCTTATACTCAAAATTTGCTAAAGAGCGCTTATTAGTTATCTCAGGATCTGCAAAGCCAAACAAAGATCTTTATCATGCACACTAATTGGAACTTTTCCCAACTGACCATTAGTAACAAACATGGCATATTCCTATTCCACATCTTGCAGTACAACTACAGAACCTACAAGACCCTGGAAAAGCCTGGTGAAGAAGGGGGAACAATTGCCTCACATCCAGGCTCAACAACTCACAAGGAGGTTATAATTCTTGTGGCAGCTGGACATGCACGAGTGTACAGTACTTGGAGACAACTTCGCTAAACTAAAAACATTGGAACTCAAGACTGTTATCTCCTCGTACATTCAATGTGCCCTATATTTATCTCTTAAATTACATCATCTTCAGACATAATTATATCTTTGCAAGTTTTACTGCCATTAAAAGTCTTACCCCCTGCTGACTTAGCAGTTCATAGTAAAATGTGAGAATGTTAAGGCAGTCAGGACTTACTGTACACAAAGGCTACTGGAAAGGCTACTATCAATGAACTTGCCCAGCAAAGAATACAAAGAATTTGATGGTGGGGTAAATCAACATTTTACAAATGACTGTACAAGAATACAATTTTTATAGTATTTAGTTACTCTCTGGTGACAAGTATAATCATCATGCAATGACCTATTTAATTATGTTTATTGTGCTGGCATTGTTTTCAGATAAGCATTACATGGCAAGCACATTGACATTACACCTGATAATTCAATAAAACAAATGGAATCTTTCCAACGTGACACAATCATTATTTCATTAGCATACTCCACTTCAGCTCATAAACAATGCTTTAGTTCCAGAGTGGTTAGAAGAAAAAAAAAAACCAAAAAACAAAGAATAATTCAATATTTCTGAGTAATGAAACTTGAGGTTGAGTTCTATTTTAGCTGAAGTGAATTTATAAAAGCAATTTACAAAATGCTAGCACTTCTGGACTTGCTGAGTTCTTTACTTTTCATAAATTAGAGATGCTTCTTGTTGCTTGCATTCCAGTGGGATTCAGGAGAGTAGGGGGAAAAAATTCATTCTTTAAACTGAGGTGAAAATCATAATTTATTAAGCATTGATCAAAATAAATTACAGTAAGTGCTACAACATTTAGTGAAAAAATAACTGACAAATTGACACACAATTTTCTTGTATTTCAGTTCTTAAATGGCTAAAGTACACATGAAAAGACTCTAAAAATATAATCAGTGATATGCCCATGCGAAAAACGAAATCCATCAAACCCATTATACATTACACTTGACATTGTAAATGACCTTAATGCCAAAAATAGAGAACATTTAGGACCATAATGATGCATTTGATAAGTGTTTCTTACTTTTTGACATAAATTGCATTGTTTTATTGGATTTTTTAATGTAGCTGGTAATGGGAGACGCATTATGCATGGTAAAATGCCATTACATGGTGTTCGCAGCAAGTACCTGAACATGTATTTGAGTAAATGTGCTTAATCTAGGAAGGCTTAATCTAATTTTTATCAACAGTCCACATGTTCCATTCTGTGAGCGGAATCTTAATATGACCTCATTAAACTAGTAACTGACTGAGGAGGTGAGAGTGGCCTGCGAATATCAGAATAAATAATGTTTTTTTTTTTTTTGTGATTCTTAGCTCTCTGCAGCATTAGACCTCAGGAGCAATTAAAAGAGGTTAGTTTGTTTCAGTCAGTCAGAGAAGCAAAAAGTGTAGGGAAAAAAAAAAAAAATTAATGGCAGCGGTTTACTACAGACAAAATATCATGTTACAGATAAGAGCCGTTATAAAATACAATAAAGTCAGTAGTAAATAAGAGCAAAATCAAAAAGAGAATATAAACACAGTAAATAATTACGTTTTAAAGGGATTTTGACTAAGAGCATCAAAAAATATTTGCTTATAAGAGTAAAGTCCATTAAGAGCATGTAGTAAATACGCTACATGCATGAGAACAATTTCAAATAAGAGCAATTACAAAAAAAATGTGACTAAGGTTACGTTTTGAAGTAAAATCAAGTACAAATACAGTAAAAGTGTGTAGCTTCATTCAAACATAACAAAGATAACAATTTCCCAGGGGATGTTTTGTATATAAGACAAACAATAATATTGTTTTTGTAGATTGTGCCATAAAGACAGCATTACCATCAATTTACAGTTTGCAGCTGGAAGAATCTGAAGCAGCACCTGCTGTGAAAAAATAAATTTTTTGTTCTTGGCCTCATATTTTTTAATATTCCTTGTACTAGCGGTTTCCTGCCATCAAAGTATAATTAAAAATGCTTAACATTAAACTGTAAAGTAAGGATTTTTTGCTTCTCATGGTCGTTTATTCTAATGTACATGAGAAAATCTGAATGCTCCCAAAAATATAATCTAAACTGAAAGTTAAGAAGTTGGATATCAGTTCCCTTTCAATTCGAAGACGACCACCAACAATATTAGGTATGGGATATGCCTACCTATTGGTAGGTATTTTCTGAGCTCTCTATACCGGCGCTAGGCCCCTTCCTGGGACGACGCCCTCGGTCCTGCCCACTGAGGGATTAAAACCGTCATACTGAGGAAGCCATTTCTCTTTTTGCCTCTCAAGACAGTAAGGTAAGACACATCTGGGCTCTATTTTGATGACATGAGTGCAGTCGCAGACGCAGTGGTTAAAGTCAAACGCATCTGCCCCGTAGGGTGTGGCTTCTCCAAAAGCGAGATTCTGATCAAATTTAAAACTCAGTGCAAGCACGTTTAGTGGCACAGTGACAACGCCCAGCCAATCAATCCTGAGTAGGTTGGGGAATCTATTGTCCAATCAGTACCAGGCAACATTCCCTTTAAGAGATGGAATGTGCTTGCCTCACCGTAAGGCTTCTATTTTGAATGTAGAAGTGGCGATCATGTCAGGCATCAGTAGCGCAGAGCAAGTGCCAGCGCCAATCAGAACAGCAAGCATCGCCTACAGAATATGTAAACCATGCTTCACGACACAGTAGATTGCTATTTTAATAGAAACAGTACATGCACTTTTTTCTGGTTCTGTGTAATGTGTGGTTTATGTATTCTCTCCCAATGGCCCCTCCTTGTAAGTGCTGATTCACACCCTGTACAAGAACATGTTCTCTTAGGCAACAGCATTACTTTTTGTTTCAATAAACAAATTTAGTCTGACGACCTTATTTCTTTTGCTAAATCATGAATGCAAATAATAGTATATAGCCTACATACTTGATACACCGCATTGAAGGCAAGGTTTTTTTTTAAATATATTTTCTCAGAAATACCAACCGCCTATATTTGCAGTCAGACCCTAATTCGAGATTCTAGAATGTGACATGTATTGCAGATATCATATTCAAAACAATATTTTCCCTTTGTTCCTAATGGTAATTACCTTTCTTAATGAACAGCCTACCTCACTTCAGTTACAGTACAATTTTGATAGTTTAATTACACATAGGTACGTTACGGTGTGTGGCAGTGCACCACGTGTCAATGCAGCAGTTGTTTTGTGGTACACAGACCAGACAGACTACCAGATTAAATTCTTTATTGGATTTGTGGGATGCAAACAGCGGTATTAGAGCTTTACTGGATCCTAAAATTGTACCACTTACATAATGGTAAGTTGATTTTTTTAAAACATAAATTTCTCTGCTTGATAACGTCTTCTCTTATAAATATTGTGATCTACTGTAAACTGTAGACAGATAGACTACAAGGTAAAAAAAATACCGTTAGGTTATACTGTTTCTTACCTTGGTGGTGTTTTCAGCATTACATTGATTTATATGTCCCGTTTCACTTGTTCAAGATAAAAAAATAAAAAAAAATGTAACAAATGTGACGACATGATAATCACGAGCGTATGTTTTAAATTGCTGCTTGCTTTTGCCGTTTCCAACCATTTCTTATTTTAACTGCAATCACGGGATGCAGCACTGCCGAAACCTTTCATTCTTTTCATTTTACTTTTGTCACACAAATTCGTTACTTAATTGTATGTGTAGGATGCATAAAAAAATGTGTAGGATGCATAGTGTAAGCCTGCTGCTGGGGGAGAGGGAAGGGGGCTACAACAATAAAATAAGTGTTAAAAAAAGACACAGTGAAATAAATGAATACACGATTTATCATGGCATTGACATTGTGTAAAATAATTACTACTTAGAAAAATAGCCACATATGTCGTTTCTTAAGTCTATATATATATATATATATATATATATATATATATATATATATATATATATATATATATATATATATATATTATATATATTTTTTTTATTTTTTTTATTTTCTTTATTTTTATTTTCTTTACTTTTCTTTGTTTGATTTCCTGCTTCTGTGTCCGTCCAGATGCACTCAGTTGCAGCTGCACTTTGCTTTTCATAGTGTATTCAATTGTTAGTTCCCGTTTGCGCCACTAAATAAACCTGGTTTCAGCAGGTCTTAACACAGTGCTCTATTATCTTTTCGGGACCTCACTGTGCTGTCATCAGAATCGCTTCGGCAAATATGTTAATGATACCACGCCCCGAAATATATGCCAACATGTGACGATGGGGCAGGCGCTCTATAACATGTCATCAGAATACCATTTCAGCGCAGTGGGTGTTTTTCACGTCTCCGCTCCATGTATGCGCCACAGAATTGGGGGCAAGCGCCATTCGTGCTTGCACTCGTATTTGCATTGTGATCAGAATATAGCCGCCTGTGTTGGTATTTCAGCTTATTGTGAAAAAGAGCTTCAAGTCTACTGCAGTCCCTTGCCTTTCAAGCTGAAAGCTGGCTTGCCACTTTCACAGAATCAATGACTCCTGATTTAGCCTTTTTCTTTCTTCCTCAGCAACCTATGTGCAGTTGAGTTGCAGGCTGCTGTTTTCCTATCTGTGGTAACATGAGTGGACTGCCTGTGCAGTATTGATTGAAAGGAGTGAGTGTTGTCATCTTTTACAGCCTTTCACTTGTGTGGGAGCAAGTCCTCCACCGGGGCTAGGCTCTGTCTTACCCTTGCTGTCGAGCGACTCAGCGGGCTGCCAAGTTTTATATATATATATATATATATATATATATATATATATATATATATATATATATAGTTATTGTTGTTGACTAACTACTTTTGCTGGCACATCTGCAGTGCACACGTGGTATCCCGCTTGCCTGCATTGTGCAGCAGCTAGGTAAAAAAAACCTACTCTACCTGCTGTAGAGTGCGTCTGCACAACAGCGTTCCAGGAGGCAATTCCAGGACCGTCGCCCTAGGCAGCCGTCTAAGAGTGCTCCGCCCCAACCTCAGCAGCCCCAGCAGAGGCCCTGAAGGCTTGCAGTCTCAGACCCATCCCTTCACTGCACAAAAGCTCCAATATTGGTGTGTTTGCTCCTCGGACACCTGGGTGCTTGATACTGTGCAAAATCGTTACACGATGCAGTTCCGTTTGGGATCTCCCCCTTTCCAAGGAGTCACGCACACATCGGACCCCCTTCAGGTCTTGGTACTCAAAGAGGAAGTGGACGTCACCTCCTGCGGAGAGGGGTTCTACTTGAGATATTTTTTTGGTACCCAAGAAGGACGCCGGCTTTCGCCCCATCTTAGACCTAAGATTCCTCAACAAGTTCTTGAAGGAAAGGAGGTTCCAAATGCTGACTCACCGTCACGTTCTCCAGTCAGTCCGACCAGGCGACTGGTTCACTACCGTGGACTTATGGGATGCGTATTTTCACATTCCCATTTGTCCAGAGCACAGGAAGTACCTACACTTCGCCTTTCAGGAAAGCGTTTACGAGTTCTATATGCTGCCATTCAGCCTCTCCCTGGCTCCATCTATGTTTTCAAAGTGTGTGGATGCTATCTTGGCCCCGTGTGGTTGTAAGCGATCAAAGTACTAAACTATCTCGATGATTTGTGCTCAGTCGTGAGAGGGAGCAGTGGCCCACATGGCGATTGTGACATAGCGTCTGGCGAGGCTAGGCCTCACCATCAACAATGCAACAAGTCGACTTATACCAGTGCAGTACACGATGTACTTTGGGCTTCGGCTGGACTCCAGTACGATCCACATTTCAGATATTCAGGGTTGCTTCTCACTGTTCCAATAGAGATCAAAGGTCCCCTTAGTGTGGTTGCAAAACTGTTGCTCCAAGCGTGGCTCAATGTGTTCCTCTTAAGAACATAAGAACATAAGAAAGTTTACAAACGAGAGGAGGCCATTCGGCCCATCTTGCTCGTTTGGTTGTTAGTAGCTTATTGATCCCAAAATCTCATCAAGCAGCTTCTTGAAGGATCCCAGGGTGTCAGCTTCAACAACATTACTGGGGAGTTGATTCCAGACCCTCACAATTCTCTGTGTAAAAAAGTGTCTCCTATTTTCTGTTCTGAATGCCCCTTTTTCTAAACTCCATTTGTGACCCCTGGTCCTTGTTTCTTTTTTCAGGCTGAAAAAGTCCCTTGGGTCGACACTGTCAATACCTTTTAGAATTTTGAATGCTTGAATTAGGTCGCCACGTAGTCTTCTTTGTTCAAGACTGAACAGATTCAATTCTTTTAGCCTGTCTGCATATGACATGCCTTTTAAGCCCGGAATAATTCTGGTCGCTCTTCTTTGCACTCTTTCTAGAGCAGCAATATCTTTTTTATAGCGAGGTGACCAGAACTGCACACAATATTCAAGATGAGGTCTTACAAGTGCATTGTACAGTTTTAACATTACTTCCCTTGATTTAAATTCAACACTTTTCACAATGTATCCGAGTATCTTGTTAGCCTTTTTTATAGCTTCCCCACATTGCCTAGATGAAGACATTTCTGAGTCAACAAAAACTCCTAGGTCTTTTTCATAGATTCCTTCTCCAATTTCAATATCTCCCATATGATATTTATAATGTACATTTTTATTTCCTGCGTGCAGTACCTTACACTTTTCTCTATTAAATGTCATTTGCCAAGTATCTGCCCAGTTCTGAATCTTGTCTAGATCATTTTGAATGACCTTTGCTGCTGCAACAGTGTTTGCCACTCCTCCTACTTTTGTGTCGTCTGCAAATTTAACAAGTTTGCTTACTATACCAGAATCTAAATCATTAATGTAGATTAGGAATAGCAGAGGACCTAATACTGATCCCTGTGGTACACCGCTGGTTACCACACTCCATTCTGAGGTTTTTCCTCTAATCAGTACTTTCTGTTTTCTACATGTTAACCACTCCCTAATCCATGTACATGTGTTTCCTTGAATCCCAACTGCGTTCAGTTTGAGAATTAATCTTTTGTGCGGGACTTTGTCAAAAGCTTTCTGGAAATCTAAATAAACCATGTCATATGCTTTGCAATTATCCATTATCGATGTTGCATCCTCAAAAAAATCAAGCAAGTTAGTTAGGCACGATCTCCCTTTCCTAAAACCATGTTGACTGTCTCCCAGTACCCTGTTACCATATACGTAATTTTCCATTTTGGCTCTTATTATAGTTTCCATAAGTTTGCATATAATAGAAGTCAGGCTTACTGGTCTGTAGTTACCTGGTTCAGTTTTGTTTCCCTTTTTGTGGATCGGTATTACGTTTGCAATTTTCCAGTCTGTCGGTACCACCCCTGTGTCAAGAGACTGCTGCATGATCTTGGTTAGCGGTTTGTAAATTTACAGACCATTGGCTGACAGCGTCTCACACGTGCTCTGTGGCCTTTCAATGCTGGAGGATGCCCTCTCACCTGCACGGGGCGTATGGATGGGAGTGGTGTTAACTCGTCAAATTATGTTGGGAAAGCACAAGAGTCCACGACACCTGGTCGGGCCATTGGACAGCCCTGCACATAAATATGCTGGAGCTGCAGGCTGTTTTCCTGGCTCTCCAGCACTTTCTTCCAGTGTTGAATGGGAAACATGTCCTGGTCAGAATGGATAAAACATCAGTGGTGGCGTATGTGAACCACCACGGCAGCCTCCGGTCCCCGGGGTTGCATCGCATCACCTTCCGGCTCCTGACTTGGGCACAAAGGAACCTGCTGCCCCTACGGGCAATGCACCTTCCCAGAGTGGCAAACTGGGCAGCGGACCGCCTGCTGAGGAAGGGTATGCATCCGTCAGAGTGGCGACTCAACCCTCAGGTGGTGGAGCGCATTTGGGAATGGTTTGGGAAGGCGCAGGTCGAACTCTTCGCCTTGGCGGAGAGGACATATTGCCCCCTGTGGTATTCCCTCCACCACATTGGCGGTCCACTCGGTCCAGTTAGAGAAAGCGACAGTTCTCCTAGTGGCCCCCCGATGGCCCAGGGAAATCTGTTTCTCAACCCTGTGCCAGCTCATATAAGGCCAGCCCTGGTAGATCCCGTTTCAACTGGATCCCCTCAGTCAGACGAGAGGCATTTTCTGGCATCTGGAACCTGGTAGGTTCCAATTATGGGTCTGGCCCCTGAATGGGACTGCTGGACAGCCTTAGGGCTATCAGACACGGTTGTGGGTACTCTGCAGGGTGCTAGGGCAGACTCCACTAGGTCGCTGTGGAAGTATTTTCAGAATTGTTGTTTGACTAGAAGTCATGACCCAGTTTCTTGCCCTATGCCGGTAATCTTGCAGTTTCTGCAGAACTGCTTGATGCTGGTAGGTCCTGTGGCACCCTAAGATTTGGACATTGCCTTGTCTGGCCCTCCAGTGAATGTAATTGAATACCACTGCTCTACAGTATTCCAAAACCTCATTAAAAAAATCATGGTTGAGGATAAGCCTGTCTCAAGTGACACTTGTACTTTTGGAATACATGTTTGAGCTTGAGATATAGTTTGGAGATTTAAATATAGTAGTTGAAAGATGGGTATTCTCAGGGCTGTTGCCAGGCAACTTGCCACCCTAGACAAAGCCAGCATGGCACCCTTACCTGTCAGGTAATGATCATTATTAATTTTTTTAAATCAACAGGTTTTTGATTCAGCTTGTATTATGCAATTGCTCTGTGTGCTCGCATACAACCTGGTTTCTGTTTTGAAAAATTGTATGGACCGTGTACAGATTTTAAATTGGGTTTCCCATGGTATATGGGTTTTTCAAGTGACTGTTTCAATAACGTCACCATTTTAAATGTAATATGAAACTAGTTGAAAATGAATGTTTTGGCAAAAAGAGGACACTTTTAGAATAGATCTAATAGAGACATTATTTTTAAATACTGATAAAGCTAATGAAAGAGGCTAGGAGCCAGACTTGGTACTTCTCCTGATAAGGGTACATACTGCTCGCCTTTCTGTAAACCAAAGCCAAAGAAAGCTAAAAAAAAGCAGATTATTTTCTGATGGCTGTTGAAGGTCCATTTCAAAAGAACCCAGCGGGTTTCAGCCAAGTTCCTACTGCACACAAAGTCATCAGCACGGTAGGTGCTTATTGGCACCACATTGAGTATTCTTCTCAGTTCTGAGAGTCTGGAAGGATCACAAGCTTGTAGAATATGGAGATAAGTGCAAAAAAGGAGTGGGCTACAAAGCATTAGTGGCACAGGTTTTAAAAGAAAGGTTAACCTTTAGTAATTAGTCGGTATTCCCAAAAGCATGAGATTCATTTTGTACAGTACCATGCTTGTTTTTGTACAGTACCTTCCTTGTTTTTGTAAAGTACCATGCTTGTTTTTGCTAGTACCTGTGTCTGCAAAAGCAAACTATCTTGCCTTTGCCAAGTGTGTT
The DNA here is from genome assembly GCF_017654505.1 of Polyodon spathula. Classification (NCBI taxonomy): domain Eukaryota; kingdom Metazoa; phylum Chordata; class Actinopteri; order Acipenseriformes; family Polyodontidae; genus Polyodon; species Polyodon spathula. The sequence goes on from NC_054536.1 coordinate 76,011,665, forward strand.
GCTTCAGATTGTGTGTGTGTGTGTGTGTGTGTGTGTATGTGTGTGTGTGTGTGTGTGTGTGTGTGTGTGTGTGTGTGTGTATATATATATATATATATATATATATATATATACACACACACACGCACACTGCCGGTCAGAAGTTTTAGAACACCCCCATTTTTCCAGTTTTTGTTGAAATTTAAGTAGTTCAAGTCAAGTGAATAACCTGAAATGGTACAAAGGTAAGCTGTAAACTGCCAAAGGTTAAAAAAAAAAAAAAGTTTAGGTTACCAAAAACTGTAAAATAATGTACATTTCAGAGTTATACAAAAAGGCCTTTTTCAGGGAACAAGTAATGGGTTAACAACTTACACCTGTTCTGCAGCAATGGAAGTAAATTAAGCCTTGAAAGTTGATGCTAACAATTCCTACAGGTGTCCCAACTTCGTGGATTACTTATATCTGTATAAAAGCAGTGTTGGAAAATACTGTGTTACTACACTCTCTTAAGCATTATTTGGACAGTATTGTACTGCAGGAAGTAGTGCATTGCTATCATAATGGTGAGAAAAAGGCAATTAACAAAGGAAGACAGACCATTATAACCCTTAAAAGTGTAGTTCTTTCCTTTAGAGAAATTACAAAGAAAGCCAAGGTGTCAGTGAATACAGTTTCCTACACCATCAAAAGGCACTTGGAAACTGGAGGAAACTCTGCCAGGAAGAGGTCTGGCAGACCCAAAGCCACAACAGAATCAGAAGACAAGTTTCTGAGAGTCAACAGCTTGCGTGATAGGCGGCTCACAGGACAACAGCTTCAAGCACAGCTTAACACTGGTCGAAGTAAGCAAGTCTCAGTTTCAACTGTGAATAGAAGACTTCGAGCTGCAGGTTTGACAGGTCAAGTTGCAGTAAGAAAGCCATGGCTAAGATGGCAAAATATGAAAAAGAAGCTTGCCCCGGCCATGAAGCACCACCAGTGGACTACTGAAGACTGGAAGAAGGTCTTATGGACCGATGAATCAAAATTTGAAATCTTCGGTTCATCACGCAGGGTTTTTGTATGCCATCGAGTAGGCGAAAGGATGGTTCCTCTGTGTGTGACACCAACTGTCAAACATGGAGGAGGAAGCGTGATGGTCTGGGGCTCTTTTGCTGGATCCAGAGTCCGCAACTTGCACAGAGTGAGTGGCACCCTGAACCAAAACGGCTACCACAGCATTTTGCAGCGCCATGCAATACCCTCTGGTATACGCCTAGTTGGTCAGGGGTTCATCATACAGCAAGATAATGACCCAAAATATACCTCCAGGCTATGTCAGAACTACCTTAGAAGAAAATAACAAGACAGTAGGCTTCAAATCATGGAATGGCCAGCAAAGTCTCCAGACTTAAACCCCATCGAGCTGGTTTGGGATGAACTGGACAGAAAGGTGAAAGCAAAGCAACCTACAAGTGCAGCACATTTGTGAGAACTTGCGCAACAGTGTTGGGAAGAACTTTCCGAACAATATTTGATTTCCATTGTAGAAAGAATGCCACAAGTGTATTCAGCTGTTATATCTGCAAAAGGTGGCTACTCTGATGAGCCAAAAATTTAAATTAAATTTTGTTAAACAAAACGATTCCATGATTTCTTTATCTCCAATTGTTTATTTGTTCTATGTTGTAATTTCAGAGTACATTGAGACATTAAACTGCATAAATTTCAATAAAAACTGGAAAAATGGAGGTGTTCTAAAACTTTTGACCGCTAGTGTGTGTGTGTGTGTGTGTGTGTGTGTGTGTGTGTGTGTGTGTGTGTGTGTGTATATATATATATATATATATATATATATATATATATGCGCGCATATGCTGAGCTACATCAATCTTTGGCAATCACTTGGCTACTTTGCGACTCTGATTACAATTCCAACCATCCTTACATTGTCTACAACAGCATAGACCATTAAAAGATGTTATTATTACAACAAGGTTTGAAATTGTTTAATGGTTTACGCAAAAGAGTTTGCTTTCATTGAAAATGTGTTGAATATAGTTGAAAGAGATCTGTGTCCTATATGGATGATATCATCCATCTCTTACTATACATGTACTTGCTTAATGAGACTGAGGCCTGGGCTAAATGCGAAATACTATCCTCCATGAACTATTGCAACACCAGTAATTCCAATGGTAGATCAGATTTGCTGAGTTATTGCTCTTTTTTAATGTAGGCAAATTAACATTACCTGCAGATAATTGATAACAGGGTGTAAGATACCGCTCTGCTTTTTCGCTCTCTATTGCCTCTCACATCCAGTTCAAAGCTCTTGTACTTGCCTATCACTGTCTTGACCTTTCGCCCCCTCCTACCTCCAGACTATTATTTCTCCCTACACCCCCTCTCGTCCCCTCCACTCTTCTCACCCCCCTCCCATCTCCGCTCCCATTTTTTTATGTGATACTTAGTAACAACTGTAAGTCGCCCTGGATAAGGGAGTCTGCTAAGAAATAAATAATAATTATTATTATTTGTTTATTTAGCAGATGCCTTTATCCAAGGCGACTTACAGAGACTAGGGTGTGTGAACAACGCATCAGCTGCAGAGTCACTTACAGCAGCGTCTCACCCGAAAGACAGAGCACAAGTGACTTGCTCAGGGTCACACAATGAGTCAGTAAGTGAGCCAGGATTTGAACCAGGGACCTCCTGGCTACAAGCCCTTTTTTTTAACAACTGGACCACACAGCCTACTACGGTAATAATGAAATGACTGTCTATTCAACTACCATTTACAAATAACTAGAAAAGTAATATAAATTGAAAGCATGATTCAAAGAAGTTAGGATTTCATAAAAATATAACAGTTGCCTAATCTAATTTCCCCTTATCTTACAGTCCAAGACTATCCAAGGCTATTTGAGTTCTGCTACATGACATAATAGCGTAACATAAACATGAGATGCATGGCTGTATGCCTCTTTGCTCATACAGTAGGCCTATCCTACGGTGTCTTTACCAGGAGAACTCTTTTTTATGCTTTCTAGTCTCATGCAAGGGGCTGATGTACAGTACTGGGTGAAAAGGGTTTTCTTTTTATTTCTGTGTGCCTCTGTATATTACATTAAGAAGGCTCCACTGTGATTTTCTCTTTAATATGAAAATGTTCTATCCTTTTCCTTTTTATTGTACAAACTTAAAAATCTGGCTTTTTCAAAGGTGTTGTATGTGTGTGTGTGTGCATATACTGTATATATCAGCATCATAAATCAATGTATCAGACGATGCACATCCAAAACATGTTTGTGTGTGTGTGTATGCAGAAACCTTGGTGGGTGATGTGCATTGAACATGAGGCTAAGAGGGACAGTTGGAATACATTTTTTTGAAAAATTGGAAATTGGAAGTTAAATTGTATTTCTGAAAATATAGATTACATCGACACATTGGCTAAACACATTATGGCACTAATGGGTTGTTCCAGTGCATCCGGAGGTCATGAGTTCACATCTGAATGCACTTAGTGATGCAGTGGGGTTTCTAAATCTCACAGCCGTACTGCAGAAGGGATACTGCTGGGTGATGAGCTAGGATGGTGCCATTTGGAGGTAATGAAACACTGGAGTTCACGCCAATTCAGGGCAGTTAATTATGCAAATCATGCCTAATAAGTAGGAGGCAAACACAAGAAGCATGAGATTACTCTAGCTGTGCTGAAGGATATGGTTTGCTTAGATCACACTGGGAATTGGTAAAGCTGACAAGAAAGAAAACAAAAACAAAAAAACGCAAAGTATGATAAAGATTACTTCTTTTAAGTAAATGCAGTTTTCTTGATACAGAGTTTGGTTGATCCCATAGGTAATGTGATTTTTCATTATTTTTCATCTAACTTTCCTATTTATTCAAAGTGTATTTTGGACACCAGAAATGGCATTGCAGAAGACCTGTAAGGCTACATTAATGATGGGATGGGGGGGGGGGACTGTATTGCATTCAGCTGCTGCCTTTTAATATTTTATTATCATTTTCAAAGCATGAAAGGCTTTCTCCAGCCAAGCTTATAGAGATGAAAGTTTGTCTTTGTTCCATCTCTGGTACATTACCACTTTGTATTAGACTTCTTTCTATTGAAAGTGCGCTCCAAACTTCAACTGTCTGTCTCACCTTTTATCACATTGTATTGTATCTATTTTATTTATTTTAAAAGATAAAACAATCTTTTCTTTTCAAGTTATTGAAGTTCATAGAAAATACATTTTTTGAGTGCCTAATTTCAATGGTGAACAGTGACCTGTTTTTTCTGTATATGACGATAATCTTTATTTTATTGTGGACATATATACTGTATCTAGGTTAAGTACAAAATTCTAGTAATGGTCACATAATATTTAAAGTACTTGCACTGCTTTGTCATATTACCACAACAGCCAATGTGTGGTGTTCAACAGTCAATTACAAATTTGAGGTATGAATAATATGGTCTGAAACACTAAACAATTCTTTATTTTTTCTTTGTTTATTTCTTTATTTAACCAGGAGATTTACTCATTGAGACTGAGGCCTCACTTGCACGTGGGTTCTGGAAAACAATAAAACAAGGCAATCAGAATGTACAACAATGGGTGATTCAGACTTTAACAGCAGCATACAGAGATCAAGAGCATAGTAAATAATACATCTATCTATTTGTTAATGTGGACTGAAGGAGAAGCATTGAGAGGAAGTTTTAAGCAATTCCCGAACACAATCTTTAAAACTATGATCGAAACAGTTCCACGTCTTCAGTAGATAATTCTCCCCTACATGAATGGAATACACAACAGACAAATACTATGGAGTGCATGCAAATACGCTTGTTTCTTTATTAAATAAAACATTTAAACAAAACACTTTACAAAACAAAACGGCTTGTTGGCCAAATCAAACGGACAAAACACAAAACAAAGTGAACACTAAATCAAACAAGTATTGTACTGGTTTAAAGCCAGCATGAGTAGCAATTCTTTCAGTCTCTGTTCTTGTTTCTTTCCTCCTCTGGACAACCCACCCTGTTCAGCTAAAGCTGCAGGTCTTTTATATTGTGGCCGAGGGGTCAACTGGCTATCAATTATCTAATTTACCCCTCTGCCACATTCGGCGCAGGGTTTCTCATACGCGTGGCCAACAGACAGTTTATCAGTAATCACTCGCTGCTGACGACCCATTCTCACAATTTTATCTGGATGGGGAATTCTAACCCCAATAACAAAAAAACAGTGTTTTAAATACACAAAGCAGTACATTTAAATAATAATACAACAAATATAAAACAACACAAATGCGCAGGAGTGGGGAGTATCCCGTTACACTTGCCTACATTGCTCTGGCTGCTTGTTGGTAGAGTTGAACCTCATTTAACTTGATTCCGTTTCCTGATAACACATAATTTTGGCATCCTATTCTTTTTTATTGTGTTATATGAATTTGCTCTCACACAATAAAAATGAAAAAAAGACTCCTTGCATCCTGTGGTTTTATAGTACTGTGTGTTTAACATGTTCTATCAAAAAGACTTCAGAGAGGAATCAAATAATCTTAATCGTATAAAACTAGAAAAAAATAATTCTCAGAACAATGTAATAGCAACTAAGAGGTTTCTTGCTAGTTGTATACTATTACAATTGTTTTATTCCTGTCAGAAAATGTGTCTTTGGCTTTGCACTTGCTTTAAATTAAGCCATATGATCTTCAGTGAAAATTGGATGCAATCCACTCCACTTATAATATTATATATATCTATATATATATCTATATATCATTATATATATATATATATATATATATATATATATATATATATATATATATATATATTTGATTTGAAACTACACCGTGGTCTGACTCCTTCATGTGTATTCTTTATTTAACCAAATAAAATGTTTCTTCCGTTTATAGTATTGCAGTTCTAAAATGTCCTTGAGCCCCCTGTTTCCCCTAGTCCAAAATGAGTAATTAATACCGCTCTATTAATGGATTTACAGAAGCCCACCCTGGATCAGTATAATTCAGCTAGTATTCTGATACCCTGTGTCTCACTGCTTGTTGGATGGCAGTGCAACGTGTGGGTTAGAATGTTCCATTTTCCTCTGTTTCTATTAGAAAATTCTCAATGGTATGTTTTACACAAAATAAGTTCTGCCTTCAACTTACAGTTAAGCAAGCACCAGCTCAATGGGGAGGCGCTCAAACTCAAAAAACAATAATGTACCGGTACTGTAACATGTTATTATTTCATATATTAATCAGTAGTTAAAAAAAGGAAACCAACAATAAGGTGCCTGTGGCGCAGTAGCCTCCTAGCCCACAAGTTAACGTCAGGAACGGAGACTCAGACTCTGGAAGCTGCACGGTTAATTACGCTAACAAGCCTTTTAATTAAACAAATAAACAAAAACAAAACGGTACACTAAGAAAAACACATTTAACAAAATAGAAAGCACAAGGGCCAAAACAAAAGGTCTTTCAAAAACGATAATAAACAAACAGCACAACACGAAACACAGAACATGTAATCATCGTTCGTGAACACTTATTTTCTACACCTGTGGCTGGTCTAATTAATCATTTAATCATTAATCACATGTTTTGACAGGGAGAAATCGAACCCCCTCCCTGCCAACCCAGTATTCCCCACACCAACTCACACACACATGTGCACTGGCAGGACTTTCACCCTGCCACACTGCCACAGCGGTACACATGTATAGACTACACTCTATTCAATTGAATAAGATTCTATACGTTTTCACTGCACTATTAATTTAATTAATTGTGGAAGAAACCCCATCTGACTGACCAATAATCAAACTGTAATCCAATGTAATACAAGTGTCCGTTTAACCCTTTTTCCTTTTTTTTTACGTTTGCACGTTGCAATAATATTTCTACTGCCCTGTAATTTGCAGCATATTTTTACTTTAAAAAAATAAGTGCAGCTATTTTTTTTTTTCACATCCTGCAAAAGTTCAAGAGGTTTGCATTCAATTGTGACCCAGCCTGCCCACTCCTAAGGTTGAAACATTGACAATATATGTGCTTCTGGAATACTGTATGTCTGGCTCTATTAAACATGCAACTTAGAATCAAATCTTTTGAAGTTAGCATGTAAGAATTCTCAGATATTTAACCAGTAATGAGAAAAAAAAATACACAAAATACTATATATCCAGTACTAAATAAAGATACAGAAATTCTCCTTGGTGTATATTCTTTACATGCATAAGGTACAGCCCTGGTACCATCCAGCATAATGTATAATAAAGCAAGCATGCTTTACAGTAATAGTTATGTACACAATACTGTATTAGTTTACTGCATTTGCATTGCCTGGAAACACTGCATCATATTTGAAATGGTTTATGATTGATTTACCCTTTTAGTGATAACGTCATTTTGGGCAACAATTTCCAGACCCTCATTAACGTACAGTTGTCCAAAGAACCCAAGTATAAACATATTTGCATTCCGTTTTTTTTTTTTTTGCTTTACAACTAGCAGAGGAAATACAGCTGTGCTCTTGTTTTAGGGTGGACTTCTGTAGTTCTCTCTGAGCATTCACCCAGGTCATCCTTTATGTGGTATAGATCTGTATTTCTGCTTGTTTCTGGTCTATAAGGACTAAACAATATACACTGACACCCCTGATACATTCCACTAAATATAAACAGATCAGTTTAACCCCTCATTAATTCTTCCTTAAATATAACATGATATATTGCCTTTGTGACACTATATTTGCATTCAACCACTGGCAAAAATATCTCCAGCATCACCATTTTTGTAGGTGTTATCTAGATCTTCTTTTCAAATAATTCGGGCCAAGCATTTCCAAGAATGTGGTTCAGAAGAATAGGATTTCTTCTAAATATGTACAACCATTTTGGAATGTAGTTTTTATGTACAGTAAATTACTTGTTACCATCATTTTACTATCCTTCAAATGGGTAGGTATCGCTTTTACATTAAAAAATCTTTGGTGTAAGATGCTGTAATTGTTTTATTTGTAGCTGAAGATACTTGAAGTAATTTTATGCTGTTGTTTGATTTAATAACACTAGTAAATAGGAATGAGTACACGATTTTCAATAATTATTTGAGTGCAGCTAAAGTATTTTCATTGTTATAGACTGTGTTTGAATCGGCTCAAGGGTAATATATAGCAAATGAATACACCTGCGTCATCTTAAAGACATATGTACAATGCCTGTATTGTATTTTCCTATTATATTCACTTGCAAGGGGTTCATAAAATGTACTGTGTTCCAAATAAGAATGAATGCACAAATACCAGATCCATGTCCATTAATAGCACAGAAAACTGCTTGTTTTCTAATGCATAATGTCACATGATCTGCAGCAGGAAGTTGTGTCATTTGATGACATAAAATAAAACCACAACCATAATTTTAAATCTACAAATGTACATAAAAATTACTATAAACTATGTAAAAGGGCTCAGCTGGTTTCTATTGTAAAATATAATAATAATAATAATAATAATAATAATAATAATAATAATAATAATAATAATAATAATAATAATAATAATAATTTAGAGTCAAATATTTTAATCAAGAAATATGCCAGGACAAAAAAACAGAAGTGATATGAACTGAAATAAAAACTACTTATATACGCTTCCAGTGCAAGACCTATACTGTTGAGATATACCTATCCACATTGAAGATGGCTTACACTGATACATTTACATTAAGGATATTCTGTATTACATCAAGATATTAAACTCCACTCATTCTCTATGCCACAGTATCTTGGTGCACATGCCTCAGATTCATCCGGTCCGTTGTTGTACCGATCCACCTCTCCACACTGATCTGTTCAAAATCAAATTACAGCTGTATCACTACGAAATGTGTTCTTGACTGGGTTTAGTATCAATACAGTTATAACAGCACAACACCAGTAACAACTCCAATGTGAACAGAAGTTATGATACTGCTGCGCAGCGACACCATTATAAAAATGCAAGTGTGAGCATGGCTTTAGTTTATTTATGTTTTTTTTTTTTTTTTTGTATTTTCTTTTTATCGGTATAGTGTTCATTAGAAAAGTTTACCAAGAGGGGGAAAAAAAAAAAAAAAGATGCAATTATTTTTTTTATTTAAAAAAAAAAAAAGATGCAATTGTTTATCTTTATTTAAAAACTGAGACATGATGTGATATAACACAATTCATACTTTAAAAAGAAGAATGTATAATACAAATGTACATAAGTACATAATTTCCTAACTAGATCTTTGTTACATAGATTGTAATAAAAATATGCATTTTAAGTGAGTCATTGAAAAAATAACCTATATTGCTGGATGTTTAATAAATCAGAAAAGTGAGTGATTGTTCCAATAATTCTTAAACCAATATCACTGATTTAGGGACAGTTATTATCAGTTGTTAATGCAGTTACACATGTTAAGTGTATATCCTTTCTAAGGAAGACACAGCTCCTGATCAGAATTATTGTTAAGGGTAGAGTCCGGTAATTAAAAATTGTATTTCTATTTTATAGCTTCTGTTTTGTTTTTTCCCTAAAGCAACCGTCTTTGAACTGAGCTTTTAGCAATAAACCACCCAGTTTGTCTCTGTTCATTACTATGCTTAAGACACGTTTTTCCTTATACAGTAAATAAATCATATCCAGGTAGACAGGATTTAAGAGTGTTCATGAGTAAATAAATATCTTCCAGGCTGTCAGGTAAAAAAAAAATCTTAATTGGAATGGAGAAAAAAATAGCAAACCTTTGAATGAAATAGCTGAATTCATTAATACATGCAATGCAATTTTTTTTTAATTACACGCATAGCAGCTCTAATTACATATCTTCTATTAAGCTGTTGTTAAGTGTATATTAAAGTAGGAAGTTATGCATTTATCGTAAGCCTGCAATCATTTTTGGTTGTCTAATGCTGCCCCCCACTGATATGTCTCTGAACATTTATTATCCCATAATTATACATTCTCTCTGAAGGAGCTAAAATCTCAAGGCTCCAACTCTCATCAATTATTTTCACCTGTTAATTCATTTCGTGTGAGGTAATAACCTCAGAATAATAACAAATGTGCAAGTACTCCGATTTTGCAATTAAAAGCAGCAGGGTTCCTATTTTGATCATACAGATTGTGACATCCATCATAGAAAACAATTCAGGCCTAGCGGGATGACAGATGCCACACTGATGGCTCTACTAACTAACTGCCTGTCCTACAGAAATAATTGTCTCTCTGCAGCCTGCAGCTGCAAGTTATCTCATAGTTTCTGACCATTCAGCAGAGAAAACATGCAGACTAAATTACCAAGAGGTATTTTTACATTGCAAAATTATCAGAGGTGATCCATAGACTGAAAATTGTGTTGGCTTGCTTCAGTTGATTTCAGTGCAGCTCTCTGACTGTAGCATATAAATAGACCCATTGAAAGCGTGGGTCAGGTATCTTTGGAGAAGGCATTGTTATACAACAATTGCTTTATAATGGCAAAATGTCACTGGACACAAACGGTAGAGAAATGTCAACTTTCCGTATAATGTCAACAGCATATCTAATTAAGCTCTTAACTTATGTTAACATTATATGTATAACTTTCTCTTCCCCAGAATATATGTATTTTTTTAACAAAGAGTTAAATTCAAACATGTGTTTCATTTCATGTGTTTCATTTCCACTGGTATAAAATAGAAGTGCATTATGTAAATATTCTGTCTAGCCCTGTTTATCTAATCCAGGATCATTTCCAGTATGCCACTATGTAATAATCAGGCCAAAGCTTCCACAGTTTGTTTGTGACCTGTAGCAAAAACAGGAAATGAGCTTCGGTGATTGCAGTCCATAATGAAACCCCAGCCCCTGAGCAGAATGGATGGTGGGACAATTTAATATATCTGGCAAGACTAATAAATACTGCCTTGATTAGCTATATGGAACATCATCATACACTGTGGAAACAATGCTATTTAGAAAACAGTGGAGGCTTCCAACTGAAACTATAATGAAATAATAATAATACCACTGTGTTTTTTAATTTCACAAATGTATACTGTGTTAATGATGCTACGGGTGTATGGAAGGCCAGCAGCAAGCAATGAATAACATTGTGCATCACTTTGCAAACTCTGACCCTAGACATTGTTAAGGCTTCAATTAAACAGGAATTGCATGTGGGAAATATATGGTTTTGTTAGAACATTGTCCTTGTTAACAATTCTATGTCTTCTTCTCTAACCAGTTTCCACTGTAAAGCAGGTTTGAGGGCATTGGGCAGAACTGGCCCTGTCATAAAGGGAAATTAATGTTGTTAAAGGTGACACTGATGACCCCAGGGACAAATCCGGATTAAAAAAAACAGAGGTAATTTTACTTTGAACCATTGGGATGATTTGACCAAATAATGTTTGTTTTTAAGCTCCACCACCTAACCTCATAATGGAACCTACTGAATCATTGTATTTGCTGAAACTTTGGAGTGTCTGACAGCCTGCTTATTATTCATCAAACTACCAATTAGTTCCTCCTTTTATACAGTTGTGGTGGTAGTGATTGTTATACATTCTGGAGGACCCATATTAAAGTGACAATAATGCTTATCAGTTGATAAACATTATAAAGAGAGAAGTGCATCAATGTGTGATTATTCACGTGAATGGACAATGCGCATGAAATTTAGAAGGGCAAGCTTATGAAAATGTCCCAAAAAAAGGTTTCAGTATTTTACTGCCTAAGTCTCAATTTCTTGTGAGATTCCAGGAAATGCTCATGAAATCAACGGCCACTTACACATGTTAATGTTTATTTTTAGTATTTCCTTTGTCAGATTGATGTTGCAGATAACCCCACTTTTTTTCTCTGTCTTCCCTAGAACTTTGCATAATGCTAATCAAACACGGACCTAAATGTGTTTGTAAAGTATCATACAGATTGTATTTACCAAGTTTCTGTTTAAAACTAATACTAAAAATGTTTGATAAACTGCATCGTGGGCTTGTGAATTCAGGTGGTTACAGCTACTGTACTGTACAGAATACACTGGCAAATAGCTTTCCAAACAACTGTCAAATGTCCTTATTGTAAAGTACTACTAAGCACTATAAATGTGTATAACTATACTCCAATGCATTTTCTCCTATAATTACTTATGTCTGAGCAAAACATATGTCCATCCTCCACTTCTGTCTGTAGGAGCAATGAAGAGTCATAGAAGTACAGCGCAAATTCGGATGCTAAATTTGGTGTAAAGAGATACAAAATAAGCTAATAAAACAAAAATTTAATAAAAAATAAAAGTACACCGTCGGGTTACAGAAATAAAAATACCACTGCATCTGTAATAGCAGGACCCTTTTCATATCGCTGTTGTGCAATTCTTGCTAGAGGTTGAGATAGCTTTTCCTCTGCTTGCCTGAACACCTCCTTATAGTCCTGGCACAGACTGTGCAGGATACAGCACGCGGTAATAATTTGGTGAACAAGCTTGTGGTTCACTTCAGTATGCTTCAGTAATAATTGCCCCTCCCTTGCAATAGCCCAAACGCCTGTTCAACCACCACTCAGATTTGGCGCAGTTTATTATTAATAAAGATCTACCTTATTTCACGTGAAACAGATGTCTCGAGAAAAGTCAAACACTCATGTAACATGGCCTAATGAGACATTTGAAAGGTGTGCCTTCTTTAATATGGAAAATACGCAGAAAATAATGGTTTATAATAAATAATGTGCAAAATATCCCAAATGTGTTTTTATACCTCTCCTTGTATGTGAAGTAACAAAAAATACATACATACAATTCAAGGCCAGGGTTATATTTGCATTGCAAGAGAGCACTGTCAGTATTTTGTTGTAATGGCTAAAACCTGGATCAGAATGCTAATGAAAAATGGCAGAATAGATATATGTTCAGTAAACAAAGTTTACTTGTATTTAACCAGATAACATTTTATTGTCTTCCAAAAATGCGATTTATTGTAACTGTTTGCACAGTTAGCTTGAACCTGCTTTGTTTCTATATTTTTAGGATTCTAGAAAACAGTCATTTATTATACATGTTAGTCTTCTACTGGTGCCCTGTGGATATAATAATAATTTGTATTTTTTATTTAGCAGTTTTCTGCATGCTGTGTTTATCATAAAGATGTCACCAATGTAATGCCTAGCAACCATTAAATTGCTCTCGAGGTGTTTGCATACATTTTCCTGAGGGAGAGATCTGGCCGTCCCTGCCTGGGAGAGCTGTCAGCACGTTCTGATATATGAGGGATAAGAGGAGTCCCTGCTGCAGAGGAAAATAAGCTAGAGTCACGACCTGAAAGTACTGAATCGGGCATCACTACACTCTGTTAGAAAATGTGTCAATTATTGCCTGGGCTGCCTGAGGGCATTGCCTAGGCCTAGGAGGTACTGTAGTAAAACCGTCAAGATTTAGGGGGAAAAATGATGAGGAACCAAGACTAGTTAATTGATAAAATGAGGAAACCAATGAAAAGAAGAGGCTGAATTCAATTCAGTTTTGAAGGATGGCCATCTTGGCCCATTAAGGAAGGGGTGTCTTTCAAATCACTGATACCAGTATATAGAGATCACATTTTGTATACACATACAGTATTGGGTTACATTTCTATTCTTTATAAGTTCCTTAATAGCATATGTGTGTACCCAACAGAAAAAAAAACAAAAAAAAAAACTTGTGTCTGTCCAGTTATCAAGAAAGCAATTTATCACAGTCAGTAAAAAGATCAAAATGAACCACAGACATAACTAATACTGACCTACATAACAATAAGATATATGCCGTCATTTCTTACATTTTGATAATATATTTTTAAAACCCATCATATTGGATTTAGTTTACTACTGTATAAATGAAACAGAAAACAATATAATTGATTTTAAATGAAAGTTAATAAGGTTATTTATTTGTCTAATGGATTTTTCAGTTGGGCTGTTTTTTTAACTATATGTATCTGGAAATAAATCTCTTTTTCAAATCAGATTTCAATTATATAATTTTTTATTCAATGATAATTTATTGATTTTCTCTTAAGAGGACATAACTAAGGCCCTGTGTAAATCTCAATTTCACTGGCTGTGCGGTAGGGGTGTTCCCGAATACGAATTTGTGTTAGGATATGCACAAATTATGGTATTCTTCCTAATATTAGTAATGGTGAATAGTGTCTTTCATTTTTATGAATATTAGACAGTATCTGTTGCAAACAAAGTGTTTGAAATCAATGAGAATTGGTCTCTCATTTCAAGCACGCCTCTATCTGCGGTCTGTGACACTGGCAGCCAATCGGTGTGGGGAAGAACGGTACAGAGTCAGTGCTTCAGTTCCTTTGATTCGAGAGCTCTGTAGGGGGAAAAGTAAAGTTAAATTGTGCTTAAACTTGTTTCACTGTGTCAAGAAAAAAGACGTGTGTTGTAATAATTTAAATAAAATATATTTTTTGGAAGGGGTAGGAATTTTGAAGTTTTTTTTTAACGTTGTGAAAATATAATTTAATAATTTTGTAAACAGCTTAGCAGGATGATTGTCTCTGTGTATCGTGTACGGTTTCAGCACTAGACTCCAGTTAGGAGCTGCACTGCAGGTTGTGTGAAAGAGAAAAAACACTGCCTCACTGAGGGTTGGAATTTTAGAAAAGTGTTTGTGTTTGATTTTAAAAAACATTTGTGGAAATGATTGCAACTAAAGACAATTTCTACCTTTAAAAATATTGTGTATCTATTTTAATTATTGTTCAATTTAAAACAAAACGCACATACGGTTAAGAAAAATCACCTTTCTGTGTTATCTTTCTTTCAATACACTCTGTTGTTAGTGGCATATTGTGGTTCCATTGCTTATAGTTAGGGCTCTTTGTTTTCATTTTTTATTTTTGATGATGTAATGCCCCTTTAAGAACATAAGAACATAAGAAAGTTTACAAACGAGAGCAGGCCATTCGGCCCATTTTGCTCGTTTGGTTGTTAGTAGCTTATTGAGCCCAGAATCTCATCAAGCAGCTTCTTGAAGGATCTCAGGGTGTCAGCTTCAACAACATTACTGGGGAGTTGGTTCCAGACCATCACGATTCTCTGGGTAAAAAAATGCCTCCTTTTTTCTGTTTGAAATGCCCCTTTGTCTAATCTCCATTTGTGACCCCTGCTCCTTGTTTCTTTTTTCAGGTCGGAAAAGTCCCTTGGGTCGACATTGTCAATACCTTTTAGAATTTTGAATGTTTGAATTAGGTCGCCGCGTAGTCTTCTTTGTTCAAGACTGAATAGATTCAATTCTTTTAGCCTATCTGCATATGACATGCCTTTTAAATGTGGAATAATTCTGGTCGCTCTTCTTTGCACTCTTTCTAGAGCAGCAATATCCTTTTTGAAGAGGATGACCGGAACTGAACACAATATTCAAGACGAGGTCCTACTAATGCATTGTACAGTTTTAACATTGCTTCCCTTGATTTAAATTCAACTCTTTTACAATATATCCAAGCATCTTGTTGGCCTTTTTTATAACTTCCCCACATTGTCTAGATGAAGACATTTCTGAGTCAACAAAAACTCCTAGGTCTTTTTCATAGATTCCTTCTTCAATTTCAGTATCTCCCATATGATATTTATAATGCACATTTTTATTTCCTGCATGCAGTACCTTACACTCTTCTCTATTAAATGTCATTTACCATGTACAATCTTGTCTAGATAATTTTGAATGACCTTTGCTGCTGCAACAGTTTGCCACACCTTCTATTTTTGTGTCGTCTGCAAATTTAACAAGTTTGCTTACTATACCAGAATTTAAATCATTAATGTAGATTAGGAATAGCAGATGACCTAATACTGATCCCTGTGGTACTCCGCTGGTTACCTCACTCCATTATGAGGTTTCTCCTCTAATCAGTACTTTCTGTTTTCTACATGTTAACCACTCCCTAATCCATGTACATGTGTTTCCTTGAATCCCAACTGCGTTCAGTTTGAGAATTAATCTTTTATACAGGACTTTGTCAAAAGCTTTCTGGAAATCTAAATAAGCCATGTCATATGCTTTGCAATTATCCATTATCGTTAGACAGATCTGCCTTTCCTAAAACCATGTTGACTGTCTCCCAGGATACTGTTACCATATAGGTAATTTTCCATTTTGGATCTTATTATAGTTTCCATACGTTTGCATATAATAGAAGTCAGGCTTATTGGTCTGTAGTTACCTGGTTCAGTTTTGTTTCCCTTTTTGTGGACCGGTATTATGTTTGCAATTTTCCACTCTGTCGGTACAACCCGTGTCAAGAGACTGTTGCATGATCTTGGTTAGCAGTTTGTAAATAACTTCTTCCATTTCTTTGAGTACTATTGCAAGGATCTCATGCGGCCCAGGGGATGTTAAATTTGTTTTGAGCTGACCTAATTTCTTCTTGTAGAAGTGTTGATTGTAAAACAAGATCGCTTTTGTTGTGTTTTTCTCCCCTGTAACTTGACTAAAACTCTCATTCTGTTTCACTGCTAACAATGCTTTTTTTTTTTAAAGGCAACTCTTTTTTTTTTTTTTTAATCAAACTGAAACCAAAAAATCAGTGAAGTTAAATGACCTCAATCCCCATTTTGAAATCCTAGTGCAAAAATGATTTTACCTGTTATGCAAGTTTTCTCTTAATTATGTTTTGTGAATCTCTGATTATCAGTAAATTAAACTAAGCGTGTCTCGTCAAGTTACAGGAAGAAAAGAAAAAAGTGATCTTGTTTTGCAATCAACACTTCTATAAGAGTTTAATTAAGAAAAGATTTCGGCTCAAAACAAACTCAAAGGAGCATTGAGGGCAAAAGAGCCCTGCTTATAGTAGAGCTTTGTTACAAAATACAGCACAGGACAGGACTGCACAGTATATATTATACACAGTATAGGTGAAGTTTGCATGTGTGGTGCATAGAAAACTGCACATTGTTTCATTATTTTGTCAGTCAGGACATTTTTACAGTGTAAATAAGTGTACAAAAACACGTTTTAAACAACGTCCGGGTTTGCTCCCGCCCACTTCAGGTTTCACCAATACATAGCCGAATTCATAAATGTACAAATATGAATACTAAAACCATGGGCACGAAAACAGATACAGATAATAACTGTATATACCACCCCTAACGAAACTGTACAGCTGTGCTGTGTGTGTGCGGGTACTGTTCGCAATGCTGTGCATTTATTTAAATAGCGCACACTGTAAACAAGTAAATTAATGTCTCTAAAAAAACTAATGTGTCTGCAGCAGATCACGTAAAGCAGTATCCAGTAGGAGTGTTACACGCTACGGTGGTAAGCTCTTCTGTACGTCCCGCAACGTTACTGTAGATCGCTACCGATATTCGGCTGTTGAATGTATTTACTGAAAAGAAACACAGAAATCCAGAGAAGTACCGCAAATGCTTTACTGCAAAGAAACAAAAACAAAACGTGACTTCCATGTTCCAAAAGTCCACTGAAAACTGTTGAGCACAAAACACATTACATTTTGACCTGACAGAGGTATTTCTTTGCGCAAATATCCCTCTTGAAAAAATGGACCACCAAAAGTGAAAATGCATCTGACGTACTAGAACTGAAAGCTGATCTTGCAGATATAGTTTACCTACAGGCTGTTAATTACAACACCGTTTCACAAGCTATTGTAAAGTGCTTGAATACATTTGACGTTGATTTTGACGATGTCAGTGCATGTATCTCTATTTTTGATGTTTAAAAAAATAACAATAATCTGTACACGTAATTTATAAAATAGTTCTGCGCACATTCCGCGAAATACGATACTTTACCCATGACACTGCCGTGAATTTTAAAGAAAATATCAGCGATTTTTACAGGGCGTTAGATATAACACACAGCTATTACTAGCACACAAAGAAATATAAGCATACATACATACATACATACATACAGTAATTTATAAGACTTATTTTAGCACTCAATACATACAAATCATTTGTTATAATTACGAGTTGCTGCAACTTGTTTTGAAATATTTTGTAGTAATGGCTAAAAACTGGATTAGAATGCAAACGAAAAATGGCAGAATAGATTATGTGCTCAGTAAACAAAATGCCCTTGTATTTAACCAGATAACATTTTAATTTCTTCCAAAAATGTGATTTATTGTAACTGTATGCACATATTTTTTTCAGTATTTGAGTTAGGAATAGCTGTGTGTTATATCTTCTTAAGAGAAAATCAATAAATTAGCATTGACTGAAAAATTACAAATTAGATAATCAAATGAAATAATTGAAATCTGATTTGAAAAATATATTTATTTCCAGAAAATTAATAGAACATAAATTAAATTATCCTTTTTTAACCCACTAGTTAGGTCTTCCCTGCTAGTCACAGGAGTAAGTCAGTGAGACCAAGTGGAGTGGGGAACAGCTGCATTGCACCTGTTTGTCATACCTGGCCTTTGAATAGACAGGGCTCCTGTCTTTAGCTCTCAATCTCTCATCTTTGACAAACTCCAGATTGGAAAAGCAGAAAGAAAGGCAGCACGTGCTATCTGCTGTCTGAAGATATGACTAACAGAAAAGGGCTGATCCTTTACTCCTGTAATCTGACCTGATCCAAATCATTGGTTGAATCTGTATTAAGAGATAATTGTTACATTTACTGTAGATTTTTTATTATTATTATTATTATTATTATTATTATTATTATTATTTATTATTATTATTATTATTATTATTTATCGATACAGAAGGTAAACACGATTTAAATTTTTTTTGTCTCTCTTATTGTGTTTTTTGAGCAAAGCTGCTGAAATTATTTTACTTTGAGAAGCACATTCTCAGCCCTAAAAGTAGCACCACCAAGTTTGTTTTTTTTTGACATGTATCACATTTTGGAATTCTCCTCTTGTCGGGTAAATGCCAGATTACATGGTGTAGTATTTTTATCCTCTGTACATTAACCCAAAAAGCTTACAACATCAAAGGGGAGGCAGATCATTATTGTCCTATTCCAGAACTGGAATAGGACTATAATATGCTTCCTTTGATGTCCCCTTCTAATAATTATCCTGGCTACATGTATGCATTGAAAGTAAGATTTGAATTAATAAGGCCAATCAATCCTGGAAAATATAAGTGAAATTCCTAAATGCTAATTAGAATAACAAGATAAACTGCAATTTAAACTTCACATTTGCAAGACTTGTTTTTTTTAATTTAATACAAAATGTGCATGCTGTATTTTCTCCAGTTTTTTTTTTTTTTTTTTTTATTCTTTGTCTCTGACAAAAAGAGAAAACAAATTACATTAATCAGTGATGTCAGAAGAAATTAGTGAATGCCAAAATCATCGTCCTTTGTCTTTTTTTTTTTTTTGGGGGGGGGGGGGGGGGGGTGGGGGTTGTCTTTACAATAGAGAAAAAAAACTATGCAAAAATAACATATTGGATTCATTGATAAGATGTCATCAGTGATTGATTTTTGTCAGTAAAATATTATTGCGTTCATACTTTCACCATCGTAAATCATATAATCATGTAATCTTTGCCCTGTCAATTAAATTTGGAAAGTTATGTTTTTCTGCATTTGTCACCATGACTGTTTGCATAAATCAATATTTCAACAAATCTTATGTATTTGGAAGATGGTACATGTGGCCCTGATTCTGACTTATGGTCTGGATTTCTACCAATAAATATACAAAACAATTACGCAATGTCAGCTGTATCCAAGTCTATTGGTCTAAATTATTTAAGATTCTGTTGCTTACATTTACAGTAAAGGGTCATTCAAGGACAAAGAGAAGCACAATCCAGTAAGTTAATGGTGTACAGTAATACTATAACACACAGTCCGACCTATGGAAAGACTAGGCTATTCACAATACCACAGTATATTTAAAAGAATGTGGCTTGGCTCGGGAGTGGACAAACAGCCTGGGTCCAAGATGGCCGCCATTTGGTGTTTTTGTTTAATTGGATAATGAAATGTGTCAAATGTTTTGCTTTATTGGAAAGTGTGGAATGTTACCAGGAGGTTAATGATTTGATTGATTCATTGTCAACTATCCCCTGGCCCCATCCTATAAAAGAGACAAAGGAATGTTTGTTTGATGAGAGGGGTGAGAGTGGAGAGTGGGGAGTTTAGTGGAGTGCAAACACAGAAAGAGGGCAGCAGGTTGTGCTTTCTGTTAATGCACCAGGATAGCCAAAGCTTGGGTGCTGTTTATTTTGAAGAGGTTTACTTAAATTACATATTTTTTTTTAAACTTTTGTTTGTAAATAATAAAAGTGTGCCAAGGCACTGAACCGCAGTCTTTTGTGCCTAGGTCTACTATTTCAATGGTACAAACGAGCCTTGATCGGGATGCTATGCCACAAAGATTTCTATAATTTCTATTTAAATGCATTTTAAATCTGCCTTGTTGAAAGAGAGAGTTGGAGGTAGTTTTGATTTATTAGATGATGATATACCGGCCAGAAATCTGGGTTTATAGGTAGAGCTTTGTATAAACACTGCTACACCCGTCTGTCTCTGACAATCAATCAATCAATCTTTATTTTATATAGCGCCTTTCATAGTGGAACACCATCACAAAGTGCTTTACAAGATGCAATAAATACAAGAAAATCCATAATACTTCAAATAGAGAAATTCACAATCCATGACATACAGTGAAAAGTACATAATACATGATAGTAGCATAATACATAGTACACTGAATACAGTGGAAAGTTCATAATACATGAAATAGTACACTAAATACAGCAGAAAATTTAGAATACATGATAGTAACAATACATGAAATAGTAGCAGCAGCTAATAACAGATATCAGGCTTAATGAGCATGGAAAGCAAGAGAAAACAGGTGGGTTTTGAGAGTTGATTTAAAGCGAGCTATAGTCGGAGCATCACAAACCAAAGCTGGGAGACAGTTCCAGAGAGTCAGAGCCATGAAGCTAAATGAGCATTGTCCAAGTGTATGTGCTTTTGTTTGGGGATAACAAGCAGGCCACAGTCGGAGGACCTCAGCTTGCGGGCAGGGACATAGCAAGTCAGCAGGTTGAGGAGGTACTCAGGACCTGTGTGATGAAGGGCATTGTAGGTGAGCAGGAGAGTTTTTAACATAATTTTGAAGCCAGTGCAGATGAGCAAGACGGGGGGTAATGTGATCACGTTTTTTACATCTGATAGACAACAGCAGCAGAGTTGAGAATAGAGTTTCATGTTTACTCTAAAGTAAGAACAAGCATCAAACCTCACATTTGCATGATTCAATCATTAGAATCCTGTGTGTGTCTGAGTCACACTTGACTCAATGCTGCTGTAAGGTATTCCCAATGCCTAGCAATATGAGAATATGTTTAGTAAATTGTGCTCTATCATCTGTCCACATGTACAGAACAAACTCACCCTGCCCCACCCACATTAACAGATATTGACGTTCTTAGACATTAATTGAGTAGTGGTTAGGAATCTGCACTCTTGATCGGAGGGATTGTGGGTTCAATCCCAGGTGGGGGACGCTGCTGCTGTACCCTTGAGCAAGGTACTATATCTAGATTGCTCCAGTAAAAACCCAACTACATAAATGGGTAATTGTATGTAAAAATAATGTGATATCTTGTAACAATTGTAAGTTGCCCTGGATAAGGGCATCTGCTAAGAAATAAATAATAATTAGTCAAAATGGTCTTCTGCCTTTTAAATATGTGTTATGTGTACACACTTTTATTTACTCTGTACAGAATATACTTTTTTTTTTCAGCTAGCATCATGATTGAGTCCCATTAACTGTTTCAGCTGTTTAAAGCATTGAGATTTATTTCAGACTGTGACCTCCCTGAGTTTCACGATCTTACATCTTGAAAACATTTTAAAATCTATGTTTTTAATGTTTTTAGTGCATTGGGAATTGGTATTACCATAATTTTTGGAATATCAAAACACATTATACATTTTTGGGAGAATTCATTTGGGAATTTTTCTACGTCCGGAATATATATATTTATATATATATATATATATATATAATATATATATATATTATATATATATATATATATATATATAGTTAAATAACAATATATCAAATAAAGACAGTGTATGCAGTTTCTATTCCAGTTTGTACACAGTGCGCTGTATACCAGTAATCCTCAAAACAAAGTAATGTATCCAGCCAACTTCTGTCATTTCCAATATTCATAACTCACTTTATTAAACATGAAACATAACTTACAGTAACATACACTATGCATGTGTGCATATACTAGGGTTTATAAACAGAAGCACATGTTTTGAGAGTTTCTGTAATCTTTTGTGTATTCTTAAAATTGTGATGTCTGCTTGTTATAATTTGTTAGCATCATTTTCTGTTGCCCAAGTCTTTCTTTTTCGTTTTTATTGCAACATCATATTCAGGAGAAAACTACCTTCAATTGGGAAATGGACGGGGGAAAGCCAGTTATAATATATTTTAAATGGAAAACATAACTCCTATATCTCACAAACAGCAGGAAGTTCCTCTAAAACTGCAAATTCTGGGTCTGCTTGTAATGGAGGTTGTTAAGAAGATTTCATCCTGCTGCTAGTTTTATAAGAAATGTCAGGGGGAGGCCACATGTGTTCTACCCCATTATCAGTTTCTTTGGAGGGAGCTTTTCAAAAATACTGCAAAGGCTTTAAACAAATGCAGTCATCATATTCACATTCTTTAAAGTAAAGGTTTTTTACATATGAGACTGGACTGATAATATTAAAAATGTCAATTACTTTAATTGGTAATATATTTAAGCTACTTATTCAAATGCAGGCCCATGTTCTGCCTAATTCTTTTTAGGAAAGAGAAAAAGAAAACATTTCAAATTCTTCTTCTTATTATTATTATTATTATTAATTTCTTAGCAGACATTCTTACCCAGGAAAAATTACAATTGTATAGAAAAATACATCAAGAATTACAGTACAATTAAGAGCAAGATACAAAATACAATGACTTAAGACCTAATAAGAGCAAATACAAAACAGTACGATTTGATATCGGGGTAGTTCAAGAGCAGATAACAGTGCTGATGGTAGATAGTTGATAAGGTTAGATACGACTGCAAGTGTAATACAAAATACTACAGATTGGGTTAAGTGCAGAGTTAAATACAGTAAAATAGGGAGCAGATAAGTGCAAGTTAAAGTGCATTATAGTGCTATATTGTTCAGAAGGGAAGAGTTGAGTTTTACAGGTGTTGTCTGAAGAGGTGTGTCTTGAGGAGGTGCCAGAAGTTGGTCTTGGACTGGGCAGTCCTGACATCCATAGGAAGGTCATTCCTCCACTGAGGGGCGAGGGTGGAGAAGGAGCAGGCTCTGGATGCAGGGGAGTGTAGAGGAGGTACAGCCAGTCTTTTAGTGCAGATGGAGCAGAGAGGTCGGGTGGGGGTGTAGGGAGAGTTGAGGGTCTAGAGGTAGCTGAGCGCAGTCTGGTCAAGACATTGGTAGGTGAGTACTTGAACTTGATGCGAGCGGTGATCGGGAGCCAGTGGAGTATGGTGGGAGAAATGAGGCAAAGAGAACACCAGGCCAGCAGCAGAGTTCTGGATGAGCTGGAGCAGAAGGGTGGTGGACGCAGGGAGGCCGGTCAGGAGGGAGTTGCAGTAGTCTAGACGAGAGAGTATCAGGGCCTGGACGAGGAGTTGCGTGGAGCAGTTGGTGAGGAAGGGTTGGATTCTTCATATGTTGCTCAGGAAGAAACTGCAGGTGCATGCTAGAGTGGAGATGTCCTGGTTGTAGGAGAGGCAGGGGTCCAGGGTTACTCAGAGGTCCTTGGCTGAGGAGGAGGGAGAGAGCATGGTAGATTGCAGAGGAATGGAGATAAAGAGGTCAGAGGAGGGGAAGAAAAGGAGGTCAGATTTAGAGAGGTTGAGTTTGAGGTGATGTGAGTGCATCGAGATAGCAGACAGACAGGTAGAGATACCGGAGGAGATGGTGGGGTCAGAGGGGTGGGAAGGGGAGCAAGATCTGAACATCATCAGCATAGAAATGTTATGAGAAACAATAGGATGCGATCTGGGGCCCAGGGAGTGGGTGTAGAGAGAGAACAGGTGAGGACCCAAGACTTATCCTTGGGGGACTCCTGTTGAGAAAGGGTGAGGTGTGGGGGTTGAG
Organism: Polyodon spathula; assembly: GCF_017654505.1. NCBI lineage: Eukaryota > Metazoa > Chordata > Actinopteri > Acipenseriformes > Polyodontidae > Polyodon > Polyodon spathula. The sequence goes on from NC_054536.1 coordinate 76,035,816, forward strand.
CCATGCCAGGTTACCTGGTAGGTGCAGTTGGAGAGGTAGGAGGAGAACCAGGCCAGACCAGTGCCAGAAATTCCCAGGTTAGCAAGAGAGGATAGGAGAATAGAGTGATCAACAGTGTCAAAGGCAGCAGAGAGATTGAGGAGAATTAGGACAGAGGAGAGAGGGGCAGCACGGACAGTTTAGCGAGTTAGTGACAGACAGGAGAGCATTTTCAGTGGAATCAGCAGAGCGGAAACCAGATTGGAGAGGGTCGAGCAGAGAGTAGTTAGGCAGGAAAGCAAAGAGCTGGCAGTGTACTGCCTGCTCGAGGGTTTTAGAGAGGAAGGATAAGAGAGAGACAGGATGGTAGTTCTAGAGGGATATGGGTTCGAGGGTAGGTTTTTTGAGGAGGGGGTGATAGAGGCTTGTTTGAAGGCAGAGAGAAAGGTCAGAGAGGAGAGAGGTGTTGAGAAGGAAGGAGATGAAGAGGAGTAGAGCAGGAGCAGCAGCTTGAAAGAGGTGAGTGGGGAGGGGGTCTAGGGCGCATGTGGTGGGTTTGTGGCCCTGGAGGAAGGAGGAAGTCAGTCTGAGAGGGGAGAGAAGGAGGAAAAGGAGGGTGAGTTAGTACAGGAGACAGAGGGTGTTGGGGTTGGAGCGCAAGGGGGAGGTGTTAAATAGTTTGTGGATATCAGAGATTTTAGAGGAGAAGAAAGAGGCAAAGTCATCATAGGAAATAGAGGGGGAGGGGGGGTTGAGGAGAGAGGAAAAGGTAGAGAATTGTTTCCGGTGGTTGTTAGTGGAAGATTGGATAATGGATTGGAAATAGGAGCATTTAGCAGAGGAGAGAGTAGAGGAGAAGGAGAAGAAGGGTGAGCAGTAAGATTTTAGAGAAGGAAGATGCAAAGTTGAAAGAGGAGATAAAGGATGGAGGAGGGGGAGGGTTAAGAAGGGAGGAGATGGTAGAAAATAGTTTCCAAGGGTTGTTAGTGGAGGATTAGAAATAGGAACATGTAGCTTTAGAGGTCTAGAGCAGCAGGGAGTTTGGTTCTTGCTGAGCGGAGCACAGAGGAGAGCCAGGGTTGGGGAGGGGAGGGACGGGCAGGTCAGGAGTTGAGGGGACAGAGAGAGGAGAAGAGGTTGGAGGTAGCAAAGTCTTCAGAGAGTTGGGAGAAGGAGTTGATAGGGGTAGGTGAGAGAGTGGTGGAGATAAGGACAGAGGGGGAGAGAGAGCAGAGGTTATGGACAGGAGGTGACAGTGGGGGGGGGGGGGGTATGTGGAGTAGGGAGAGAGGGGAGAGACAGAGAAAAATAGATGAAATAGTGATCAGAGGTCCAGAGGGGGGTGACAGAGAGGGTGGGGGGCAAAGGGAGAGATGAAATCAGCTTTGTTAGCAGAAGAGTGATAGTTACAGAGGGCACAAGGGAGAGTGCAGGAGGGGAGAGAGTGGGGGGGGGGGCAGAGAGATGAGGTTAGAGGGGTTAGGGGAGCAGCAGCAGTGATAGGACAGACGATGTGAGTGAGAAGACAGAATAACAGGGATGTGAGAGACAGTCATAGCAGGACAGGTGAGACAGATAGGTACAGTATTAGTGGGAACAGGAGCAGTGGGGGAGGGTACAGACCTGTCTAGTAATTGGCGTTTTCCAGAGCGCTGCTAGATTCTGATTTTCTCCAACAGCCTCTCCTTGCAGGTCTCTCCTCACTGGACTCCCACAGCTAGACTCCTGGCTCTTTGGTAGAGCGGCTGTTTGGTTGGCTGCCGCTTCGTACTGGCTCACAAATAGGTTAGCTGTCTATTATACTAAACTGTGCTAAAGACAATTCTTAAGCAATACAATAGTTGCAATGCACCTCAATAGGATCACACAACTACAAAATGCTGTGTGAAAGCCAATCAAATTCCAAATCAGCCTCTATTCATCTTCACCACTCACCTGGTACTAATCAAAAACAGTAGATCACCTAATTAAAACAACTCCACCTTTATAATGTTACTTAAATACAGCTAATGTTAAGAGTTGAAATGAGGCCTCTAGTAGCCACTGGGAGAGATTTGGAAAAGGTTCTCGCTCTGACTGCCACAGCTCAGATTGCACTTTGGCATTATAAGGCACTGTTTGCCAATTTATACTATCCTGCAGGTCTAGAGCTGGTCCAGTTTACATGCTATCTAAATTCACTTCAATCAATCACAATTCTGAACACTTTAGAAAATGAATTCCTTCAACCAGCTAATGTAATTACAGCAGCAGCAAGCATTCAATTGTACTTACCAAAATCATTAATTTGTAAATTGTAATTTGTTCTAGACTCTATGGGGTGTAATTGTTCATAGGACCATGGATAGATTAGTATGCCAGAATATGAAAATGTAACCACCCTAGTAATATTCTATTTGATTCATATCGTTGTAGCTGTTATACAGTACAATTATTTCCCTTAGATTGCTGTACTACTGAAAATAATTTGTTTTGAATCATAATTTAAAATCGTAGTTCTCATTAGCCAATAGAATTTAAGGTTGTTTTTTTACAACACTTTTGAACTGTTTATTTTTAATATATTTTCCTCAGGTATGAAGGTGCAACTTCAAAGCAACCCTATCTTACATTTTACCATTGATCTTTTAGCTTTTAATGGTTTCCACATGGCTTTACTGAAACTGTACTAAACAAGAATATTGTATAACTTTAGTTCAAATTTAGAATAATAAATGTTGAGTTCCGGAGAATAAAAGACACAATTGCACATATGTCTGTAGCACATCCATCTTTTCTACATATATATGGCAATTGAGTTTTATACAGACACATCTGAAGTTATTTTTCTTTTTAGGGCATCATAACTGTGAATCCGATGAACCTATAACTTTTTGCTTGTGGTTTTATCTGATCAGCCCCCTTTAATAACCACTCTACACCAACAACCAATTCAAAGTAAGCTTCTCTTCTGTTATTTTAGTATACACCTATTTGGTCAACAAAATTAACTAGAAGAATTGCCATGCTATATTGGTGAAATTTTCTTCAAGGGTACAGTTCCTCCCTGTTATTTGTATACTCAATAACAAGAATAACCACATTGAGGTGGTACAACCTGTTGGCATATGTTGTATGGGTGGGTCAAGTTTAGTACTCTTTGATCACTCAGTAGTGCTGGACTCCACACTGCAGAAGGTTTTTCCTTATTCAGCTGTTGCTGCTTAATGGAACACATCCTTGGGTACAAATTAGTATAAGTTAAATTGAAATGTCTGGATTTGATGATATTCAAAGCCTATATACTGTAAATACACTGAAACCCAATTATGAACACCTGCCACAACACTGTTACCATGGTGAAGGGCCACCATGGGCTGACAAGGCAAAACTTATTTTGATGCGACACTTGCTTTGTTTTATTTTAATTTACAGTTCGTGGGTGGGAGTTAGGACTGTATGAAGAATATGGGTTAGTAATTAGAGGCTTAGTCTCGGGGGAATGATGATGGCCTGCGGGCCAAGAGTGCTTGTTTTGATCTGTTAGTGGCCTGTTGGCCAGGGAAGGTTTGAGCTGTAAGTGACCTGCGGACCAGGGCAAAGGACGGAGTCTGGAGTTTATAGCGCAAGAACTTTGTACTGCAGAGGTCGGCCCCATGGGCCCCCGGGACCCCCTGAAAAAAAACAGAAATCCTCTGACTGCAGAGAATCCTGGAAGCACTGCCTCATGGACCAGGCCATGCCCTCAGAGGACGGAAAGGTTCATAACCTGGAAAGAAGGAAGGAAAGAGAATCCTTGTCTTCAGGAGCTGCCAAAGAGGTGAGGCGAGTCCTCCAAGGCCAGGCACTGGAGTGCGCCCACCGCGGTATCTGAAAGATAGAGTTTGTTAGTACTTGGGCTTTAGTATTTAAGGATTTAGATGACTACAGCTCTTACTGGTGCAGTGACTGAGAAACAACAGAGTTTCTGGGTGAGACAAGAAAATAGTGCATGAGCTGCGAAAGAACAGGGTGGCCGGTGGTCCGCTCTGACTCGCTGTGGCGAGGACCCCCCTTTTTTGAACGAAGGCATGAGTAGCTGCAGCTGACTCAAGGCCGGGGAAGTGAAACTCACTAACCTCCCAAAAGGATGGACCACCAGCGCTCGCAAGAAGCGCACCTGTGAAGACAAACAAAAGACTGCATGCCAATGCGCAACATAAAACAGGGAAGAGGGACAAAACAAGGACAAAGAGAGAGATGGTTAGTAAGACATGCTATGTGCAACCCTCTGCTCGGTAGAGAGGAAAAAAACCCTGGTCCTGGCGGGAAGAGTGCACCCACTCCGGGCAAACTAGCAATTGATTGTTGATCCGCTGAGATGTCTGTAGGAAGAGAACGAATGTAGGAGTGGACTGCTGCTGATGACCACATACACATAGTTTTTTATAAGGTGTTGGCTAACGTTGGCTTTTGCTGCTCTTGAGGTTGTGCCAATCTTGAAATGAGTGCGGGGTATAGAACTGGGGAGAGAGACCTGCTTTGGAGATAAGAGAAGAAAGGTGAGGTGCTGGCTTCAAATTTAACTATCTAAAAGTGATTCCAAGAAACTTGAGTCAGGATACTGGACCAATGTTTTTATCTTTTGAAAAAGGGACTCCTAGAGAAGAAAATAGGGTTCAAAGACTGGAAATTGCTTGAGCTGGAGGGTCTGGGTGGGCATAAGGAAAAAAATCATCGAGCAGGTGGAGCAGGAAGGGCACCCGATATGAGTTAAGAATCCAGCAGAGTGCTTCGGAGAGAGAATCGAAAATCTCTAGGATACTGCGGCAGCCGAAGTTGAGTGGCCAAGTAGAATTTGTCCTACTAGCAGATTCGGAAGAGATGGCGAAGAGAAGGGTGAATAGGCATAACTTTGAATGCATCAGCCATGATCTGCTATTTCTATGAATCTGATGGCATCTAAAACTGTAATGTAATGAAGGGAGAATTGCTCCTGGGGGATTATAGCATTGATGCTGCTTGTAGAGCTGCCTGTTGGACCTGAGAGGTTGACAATTAAACACTTTTTTTCCAGAGATTTTCCGGGTGGCAATTCCAATGGGATTGATTCTAAAGGAAGGGAAGGGTGAAGAGGAGAAGGGGCCAACCATGAAACCTTTGTCCACTTCAGCTCGGATTAAGAACGAGATGACTTGGGGTTCTAGAGTAGCTGATCAGAGGTTTTTTAGATGAGAGATAGATGGGATGTTGTATAAATCTGTAGAAAATCCATACTGGAGGCCATTAATAAGATAGGTGACAAATTGTTTATCGGGATGCTGCTGGAGTGAGTTGGCAGGGCTGGGATACGGAAACGCAGGAGTGCAGAAATAAAGGAAATATATTGCATTATACCTAAAAGCCCCGGGAGCAGTCAAATTGACGGCCACACAGAAAACTATTTTATTTTGATTATACAGAACGGCATTCTACTTTATTGTTTTTATTTACCAGTCCTCAATGTGTTTATGTAATAAGATTAGTGTCTACTCTCTGTCTGAGTGAATGAATGACAGTCTGTTGTTTTCAATCAGCCTTTTGAAGGCTGACACCTGCTTGCCAGCTGTGCTGATTTGGTCAGTTGATTAGCATCAGGACTAGTGAAAATAAATACCAGAGACTGTGGAGTTTTACTACGCAACAAAATATGGAGTTGATGTTTTGGATTAGATGGCACGGAAGTATTCTGTGAAAGCTGTCTCCCGACAGTGGTCTGTTCAGGTGTTTTACAATGTATTGGACCTAGCAGCGATCAACTCATGGGTACTTTACAAAGAATGCACAGAGAATAATTTACCAAGGAGAGAATATATTTTACAGTTAGCACAGAAACTTCGCAAGAAGCATTTGGAACAGATGGAGACTGCCAAGCGTGTACCCACAGCTGAAGTTGGCAACCCCGCTGAAAGCCGCAGGAGACGCCAATGCCAGGTCGGCAAGTGTAATAAAAATAAAACTTCAGGCAGTTATGCCCTGTGCAGAAAGGCGGTGCGGAGAAGCGCATTATCTGTGTTGATTGTGAATAGCCTTAGACTCAAGGTAAAGGAATACCCTTTTGTCAAAAAAAGAAAAATTATTATTGTGCTGTGCGCTTCTGTATGTTGTAAACCGAAGTCTGTTCAGATGTTTTTTATTTACATTTTCTTGTTCTGATTTGTAAAATAAATATTCATATAATATGCTTTGGTTGTTCAGATGTTTGTGGCATACTCCGTAAAAAAAAAACAAAAAAAAAAAACAATTACATCCGATTGTTTCTCCTGTCGTTATACTATTTACAGTGTTTTGAATACAGCCGTCAGAAAGACTGCGGGGCTTCTAGATATGAGTATATCTTTAGTCCTTCTAGTGTTAATCAAGTTGGGTAGTCATGCTGGAACTAGGTCAAAGCCAAATCGGAAAATCGTACAAAAAAAGTTAAAAAAGTCAGTAAATCAGTAAATAATAAATAAATAATGCATAGACAACTGAAATACACTGAAAAATATTTACTTGTGTGGCCGACTGTATGTATTGCACTTTTTTCCTTTATGCAACTAAAATATACATACTCAGTGGCTAGGTTTTGAGATGCAGATGTGTGTTTGTTTGTTATATAAATGTTTTCAGACTAACTTTTGTACTTAATAACATTAATTTAAAAATCCAATTGATGCCTATGATTAATACATTTTGTGACTAATTTGAAGATATTAATGTGTTTCAATATTAATTAAATCTAGTTATAACTTTGCTACATAATTGATTTATTAAAATGTTTGGATATAGTGTTACTTGATTGATTACTGTCTTGTTAGAATATGATTTGTTGAAGAAAAATATATTTTTGAGCGATTCAGACTTTGCTGCTGATGTGTTTATTTTCAAAAGATTTTCTTTAGGTTGTGCTGCAGCAGCACTCTGCCTTTTTTTTTTAGTTTTTGGGGGGTGTAACAGGGGGAGACCTGTGCTGACTCTTCTGGTGCATTCATAGTGCTGCAGGAAGAGGGCAGCAGCCTTACAATAGTCATCTGTCAGTCACGGCATTGACACAGAGAGTTGGGTGAGAGGGTGTGTGGGCTTTCCCTCTCTGAGTGGCTGAGAGGCGTGTTATGGGGGGATTGCTTGCTCTATAAAATAATGCTCTGCTCTTTCCTCAGGTCTGCCCCTCTAAGAAGTGCCGAGCTTGCGGAAGCTCTGGTCCAGGACTGAGAACGGACGGAAGAGAAAAAAAAAAAAAAAACCTGAAAGAAATAAAAAGTAGTGGTAGCGGGGAAACTTTGGACAGACCCCATAAGTATATTCTTAGCAGGCTGAGGGAGCAGCAAGGGTAGGACTGGGAACTGGGCCATGCATGTAGCAACGGCCGGAGTAACGCTGCCTAGAGCAGCACCTTTATTTTTGTATTTTTATTACTGTGATTTATTTTCCCTTTTTTTCTTTCCCCTTTTGTTTTTGATTTATTCTTTTGAGTACCTGCGAGTGCTCCTACACTTGAACTATTTACCGACATTGGTATTCCTGTGGTCCTGTCTACCATCGTTGGTAGTCGGGTCACGGACAACACCGCTCTCTGCGGGCTAAAAGACAAAACTAAATAAAACTGGGCACCTGCACAGTGTTACAAGTACATCCTTCTGTCTCATGTGTGTCAGTGAATTACCCACCACCCTTCCACAGGGGGTTACTTCACAGTCTTGCTCCAAGGCCCAGTAAATCCTAGCGCTGGCACTGGTCCCAGTGAATTTATTTTGTTCGTTATTTCTTTCCATGTTTCGTTTCTTAATGTTTTTTGGCTCTGCGTAGTGTTAAATAATATTTCCTGATTTTCTTTTACATTTCACTAACTAAGAGGTCAATTTTGTCTTTGTGGAAATTCGTTTTCTTTCTGTCCGGTGCCATAGTTGCATCAAGGTCGGAGTCTGCAGTAGTCATAGCTTGATTCTATTATATTTGCCTACTACGTCTTCCTGTTCACTATACCACTCATTTATCTTTGCCAGAAGAAAGTTCTAACTCTTGAGTTTTGGCGTTGCAAATCTATTAATAAAATGAGATGTAAATTCTAATCTCTCCTGTATAATGAGCAGTGATTGATGCTGTTTGTAAACTTGCAGTGTTATTACGGTCGTTGTTCATGAAAAAGAGTTGTTTAGTACATCATGAAAAATTTCTACAAAGGACAGAGGCTATGAATTTGCAAACACGTAAGTATAGTACATGATGCCATAATCTATTCCTTTTGATGTAGTTACTGAGAGGACCCATTATAATGGAAGTAATTAATTATTGTGAGTGTTTCGTGATTTGTTTGTTTGCTGTGCTAACTGCTTGTCATTTATCTTTGTTGAACGGCTAAGCATGAGCCAGGAGCTGTCGTTACAAGCCAGCACTAAACCTGGACTACACTAAAGCACTGTTTCACGAACTGTCTTTCACCACACCTGCACAAGAGCACTCGCTATCGGGAGAAGTGTCCATGTCTGTATTGTATGTTAATTAAACTATGTAACACAATTTTTGTTCCTGGGTAGTAAGTGTTATTTCCTAATTGCTTATGCCTCAAAAGTATAGAAAATGGCTATTATTCCCCACAAGCTTTGCTTTTGTGACCAGGACAGTGATATTTCAAAATATCACTATTTCCAATGGGAAAATGGGAAAATGTGTGTCTTTTCGTTCACATAAAGTCAGAAAAAAACAACATATGAATCCATATTAACATGTATTTATACTAAAGTAATACAAAGATGACTACAAAAGATTTAGAAGTGAGTAGTTTTTCGAGATTTACAATTATACTGTATTTATTTAAGTGTTGTTGACACACAACCCAGCCAAATAAAGAGCTGTTTTATTGAACTTTCACTGTCTTGTGTATGTTATTCCTGAGCACTACACTGGCTACACCTGTGCACTACAAACCATTTTGCCACAAGTATATATACAGGTAGTCAAAAATGTACATACCCCAATAGAAATGCGTAATTGCCACAGCACTTTATGGAGATAGGAAAGCAAGACTATAATTACTGTATTGGATTTCAAATGTCACATAGGTGGTAGCCCATTTGGAGTCTTGTTATAATAATGACTTAGAAACTGAGCTAAAACTGTTAAATTTAACAAAACAGCGAAATCCATGATAAAGGGAAGTTAATATATATAGTTGTATTCAAAAGTTTACATACCCCCATGGAAATTTACAATTTCTCAAAATTTCTCAAAAACAAGAACTTTAGGAAGCATCTTTTGTAGCAATGTCAGGGGGAGGCCACATTGTTTTTGTGGATGAGGAAAACAAGTTACAAGAAATACATTTCTACAAGTATTTATTTCAGCAATTTATTTGCAAAACTCCAAAAATGCCAATTCAAAAATATTCATACCCTTTGATGCTATAATAGTATTGTCTGCAAGATGCTAGAAATGTCAATATGATAATGCAGAATCTAATTCTAGAAAAGTCTAGAAAATGCTTGATTGTATGTGAACATTCTTAGAGGGTATAAAAAGGTTAGGCTAAGGATGATTGCTGTCATTACCAATAAGTATATATGGGAAAAAGTAAAGAGCTATCTGGAGACCTTAGGCCGAAAATGATTTGTTATCATAAAGCTGGAGAAGGATACAATAAGATTTCCAAGCATTTGAGTATCCCAATTTCAACTGTTATTTCTATTATCAAGAAATACAAGACTCATGATAATGTCAGAACGATCGATCTCTTGGTCTGGAAGAAAAAAGGTTCTTTCAAGTAGAATTGTGAGGAAGGTTAATAACAATCCGAGATTGACTGTCAAAGATATTCAAAGTGAACTGGCTGCAAGTGTGACTGGGGTTTCCATTTCAACCACAGGTCGAGTACTGCATGGTGAAGGTCTCAATGGTTGCAGCCAAGGAAAAAGCCACTCTTAGGAAAACGTCACAAGGACAGTCACTTAAAGTTTGCAAAACAGCATTTGAATGATGGATATGAGTTCTGGTCAAATTTTTTGTGGAGTGATAAAACACAAATCAAGCTAATAATAAACACAAGTCACGCTGTAGACGTTACGTTTGGAGAAAGTCTGGTGAGGAGTACAAATAAAAAGAACACCATACCTACTGTCAACCATGGAGGTGGTAATATCCTCCTTTGGGGCTGATTTTTCTCTAATGGCACATGAAATTTAGATTCCATAGCATATTAAAAGATACTGGCCAATCTGAAACCTTCCATTACAAAACTTGACTGGACGTTTCAACATGACAATGTTCCAAAGCACACATCAAAATCTACTACAGAATGGTTCAATAAGAATAAAATCAAGGTTTTGGAATGGCCTAGTCAAAGATCTAAATCCGATTGAAAATCTTGTGTTGAATAAGGCTGTGCAGAAAAGAAGTCCTCGGAATTTGAATGAAATTGAGCAATTTTGCATTGAAGAACGGTCAAAAAAATCACTTAAGAATCATTGAAAATATTCTAATTGTTTAAAAGCGGTTATTGTTGCTAAGGTGCCTGAACTAGCTATTTTGCAAAAAGATTTGCTGAAATAAATCATTGTTGACATCTATTTCTTGTAACTTTCCTCATCCACAAAAGCAAAACTTTTGCTACAAAAGATTGTTCCTAAAATTCTTTGTTTTTGAGAAATTTCTAGAAATTGTAAATTTCCATTGGGGTATGTAACTTTTGACTACAACTGTGTGTGCGTGTGTGTGTGTGTGTGTGTGTGTGTGTATGTGTATAAATTATGCATTAGTCCTGTGAGACAGCTAACCCCAGTGAACCAGAGAACATGTTGTTTAGACACAACAACAAAATACATTATTCTAATTCTCTAGCACCCAGATCTCCTAGTGAATTAGTCCAGATCCTGCCATAATAACAGAAGTATGTAGGAAATGTTTGGAGTCTAATGTTGACTGTTGTGTTTCAGATTGTCATGGTTTAATGAGGGATCTGTGGCTCCTTTATATAATATTACAGAAAGCTGTCTTTAAAAAAAGAGAAAAATAGATGATCAAATCATTTTTCACAGGGACATTAAGTTCTACAGTTTATTTAAAGAATTCTTCAAAATCTTCTTTGTAAAATAGATTAGATGTTGTAGTCTTCCACTTGTGTGAAACTTAAAAACTATAGGAATAAATGGCTCTGTGGAGATTCTTTTTTCAAAGATAATTGAACTATACCTACCACTCCGGTGTGGATAATGTTCTCCTGGAAATTGGAGTGATTAACAACGCATGATTCAGCAGCATACTTCCTGGTCTTCAGCTTGGATGACAGACCGAGCATACCTCCACAAGTCATTCAGTGCTTTCTCGACAGTTTGGAGTGGTGGTCTGGCAGGATGCTTTCTTAGCAAGAGGTACTCACAAGCACTATTGAAGATGCAGGCAGCAGCTGGGCATGCAATTATTTCTTGGCACCACTCACGATTACATAGTTGACATGTCACCCGGGACACTTTCATGGATGACTGTATATCATGTGCCATGGGATTGTCTAATTTGACAGAGAAGTCGTTGCTTTGGTGTCTAGAACTTGTTACATACCCAGCACTAGATATGTTTCCTGAACTATAGTGGGCTGCTTGACAGTATATAATCCATTAAGTTATTTTTGATATAACAGGGTAAACTTTATTCTGACAAGGTGTGGGGTTTTTTTTGTTTGTTTTTTCAATAGCTTGCCATAGCCTCTTCCAGTGCTTGTCAAAGCACTCAGTGGTGGATTATGGAATTTTCAGGAGCTTTGCTGTAAGTTTCAGTGCTGTGATTTTCTTGATCTTGATTTTTCCCCAGAGTATGACAGCAGTAAATCCCTCTTTGCCTTTTAAATGGCGGAATAATGTTCAACACTTTGGATATCATGCCTTCCAGTAATCCTGTGACATAATGGATTAATATTATAATAGGCCGTACTGCAGTAATACTGGTCCAATTAGTCTGTATCCCTTTTCATTGGCAGCATAGTCTTATGCTATGTGTGTTACTGTATTTTCTATATACAGTGCCTATAGGAAGTATTCACCCCCCTTGGACGTTTTCACAGTTTGTTCTGAACTCTTGATGCATTTAAATGGGATTTGTTGTTTTCCTTTGATTTACACGACTTATTCCACACTTTCAATGTGTGAAAAAATGGGGGGGGGGGGGGGGGAAAAAAACAAATCAATTAAAAATAAAAACCTGAAACGTTTTCATTAGATAAGTATTCACCCCCTTTGCTATGACACTCCTAAATAAGCTCAGGTGCAACCAATTGCCTTCAGAATTCGTAAGTTAAATGGAGTCCATCTGTGTGCAATAAAAGTGGTTTTGATTTCAGATTAAATATACCTGTTTCTAAGGTCCCACAGTTGGGTAGTGCATTCAAAGCAAAAACATTACCATAAAGACCAAAGAGCTTTCAAAACAACTCTGGGATAAAGTGATGGAAAGGCACAGATCAGGGGAGCGGTATATCCCTTGGACAACAGTCAAGTCGATCATTAAGAAGTGGAAGGTATATGGCACCACCTAGAATCTGCTTAGAGCAGGCCGTCCTCCCAACCTGAGCAGCCGGATAAGAAGGGCATTGGTCACAGAAGCCACCAAGAGGCCAAAGACAACAGAGACATTCAGCGTTCCATGGCCGAGCTGGGAGAAACTGTCCATGTGTCAACAATAGCTGAGGTACTAGACAAATCTGGCCTGTATGGAAGCGTGGCAAGGAAGCCATTTCTGAAAAAAGCCCATGTAAAATCCCACTTGGAATTTGCAAAAAGGCATGTGGGAGACTGAAAAGATGTGGCAAAAGATTCTGTGGGCAGATGAAACAAAAATTGAACTATTTGGCCTAAATGCAAAGTGTTATGTCTGGCACAAACCCAACACAGCACATCACCCAGGTAACACCATCCCTACTGTGAAGCATGGTGGTGGCAGCATCATATGGGGATGCTTTTCATCAGCAGGGACTGGGAAGCTTGTCAGGGTAGAGGGCAAAATGGATTGAGCTAAATACAGGCAAATCTTTGAGGAAAACCTGCATCAGTCTGCAAAAGACCTAAGACTGGGTGGAAATTCACCTTTCAGCAGCACAATGATCCCAAGCACACAGCCAAAGTGACACTGGAGTGGCTTAAAAACAAGAAAGTGAATTTCCTAGAGTGGCCCAGTCAAAGCCCAGACTTGAAACTGATTGAGAATCTGTGGCAAGACTTGAAAATTGCGATTCCAACGATCCCTATCCAACTTGACAGAGCTTGAACAATTTGCCCAAGAAGAATGGGTGAATATTGCACAATCCAGATCTGCAAACCTGGTAGAGACTTACCCCAAAAATCTCTTGACAGCTGTAATTGCTGCCAAAGGTGGTTCTACCAAGTATTGACTCAGGGGGGTGAATACTTATCTAACCAAGACATTTCAGTTTTTTTATATATATCATTAACTCTTGTTTCACAATAAAAATTCTCTTGCCTCTTTAAAGTGTTGAGTAGGTTGTGTAAATCAAAGGGAAAAAAATCCCATTTAAATGCATCTAGATTTCAGGTTGTAACACAACAAACTGTGAAAATGGCCAAGGGGGGTGAATACTTCCTATAGACACTGTATATTCTGCTAGCAAAAATAAAATATGTATTCTTAATTGATAATTCTTAATGACGTCCCACTTTCAACGGAAAGTTATATATATATATATATATATATATATATATATATATATATATATATATATATATATATATATATATATAGTTATTGTTAATACAAATTTCAAGGGAACAGCTAAAAAAAAAAAAAAAAGGTATTATCAGGATTCTAAGCCAAGTGCATACTAGCAGTTTTTATTGAAGTTACAGGAAACTGAAATACAAATTGTAATTCAAATGTAAAAGTGCTGTGCATTTGAATGAAAATAAGATTGTCCAAGTGAACTTTACAAACTATACATTCCTGTGTGCAAACACCCTGCTTGTGTAGATAGTGTATGTGTGGGAATGTGAGGCTGACAGGGATGGGGTTAATTCTGTCCCTGCCAACAATAACAGGTGTGGACATTCCCCAATTAGGTAACTAAGTGCTAATTGGAGAATGACCACCTGTATATAATAAAGGAGAAATCCTTTGTGTGGTTGAAGGGAGTTAGGTGAGTGAAACCGTGGGTGGGTTGTTTTTAAAGTTTAGTAGTGAAGTGAATAGCCAGCCTACATTTGCTTGAATCTTTAATTTGGCCCCCATGCCAGTTTGTTTGTGTTTTGTATAATAAATGTACGAAAACAGCACTTCACTTCAGCTTTCCAAGTCTTTGCACTAACAGGAAATTTGTGTTACATGAATCTGTATCATAAAAAGTATTTTACAAATGAAGATGTTAAGGGTCAATGCAATATTATTGGATATGTAGGCCAAAGTTCATTCTGATATCTAAAAGGATTTTGTAAGCGCTATTCCACTGTGATAGATTTTACTCATTATCCCTCCATGCAGTACTTCCTTCCTCACAACTCATGATATCTCACTCAATTTGAAATTGTGAAGATGTCAATATGACAAATACTGAAACCGTGATGGATTATTACATCAGGGTACAAAAATCCATCCAAACAGAAGCTCTTATTGACACAATTAAAACGGAAACATATGCTGGTGGTGGGTTGGGTGATTGTTGTACATGTATACTGCAACCAAATACTACTATACCAAATAATTATGTACAGTACACCACACATATATATATATATATATATATATATATATATATATATATATATATATATATATATATATTTCAACTTGCATTCATTAAATATGTTTTATTGTATGCGCTGGTGTTGTACAATGTAAACAATCATTGCTAAACAGCCTATTGTCTAGTTTTCAAAAGACGGCCACGTGGAGTTTTTTGTGTTACCAGAGAGAGAGAGCTCATTCACACAGGTTTGCAATAAAAAGTGATTTTCTTATTACTCATGTCTTTTTTCTAATCTATAGTATTATATTAATGTTCATTTTTTCCCCTTCTAATAGTTTATATTTACAAGTCACTTTGTTTGAAACCCAGCATGCCTCTGGTTTGATCTTGAGCTAATAGTCCACAGCCTTCATATGAAGCAATATTCTAAATTATCTATTCCAAACGAGCATGTTCATGTTGTACTGATGCTGTCTTTAACCTAGATTTTATAGCTTAGTGTTTTAACTCTAGATATATGTCTATTCCCTGCACATTGGGAACTTTGTGCTCCTGCTAAAGCTGTTTCACCCTAATAAAATTGATGTTAAGTAGCTAAAATCATTTAATAATGCATTAGCCTACTGCAGTAAAAGCTAAAGTATCATCTTTCAAATTAGTTTTATTTCTGACAGCTCAAATAAGCGACAAGCAACGCAGGATTCAGTATTTTCCAGGGTTCATAAAATTTTGATAATATGATTTTTTTTTTTTCACTGCCTTGTTTTCAATTAAATGAAATGCTTCACTACAATTAATGTGCTTCTGCAATTTAATTTTTCATTAGAGGTTTCTCTTGTCTCTGATTTACACAATTGCCATACATTTTCTATCACCCTCCCACCTCCCACGCTATTTAGACTATTTCATTATGCCTGCCAGCTATAAATATAATTGTGAGCCAATATAATTTTAATTGTTTCACTTATATCTTGTTTTAAATGATTCAGCAGACACCAGGAATGATAAGTGCTCATATGCCCTGCAGGCTTATTTGGATGATGTTATGAGGCAATGTAACAGAGTATCCAAATAATTAATCCTTATGCACAAGATAACAACAAAACATGTATATCTATGTGAAGATAAATTAAAATAGTAGATCTTCTTTGATCTCTATTATAACAGCCATTTTGTCTCCCATTTCAGTCATCAGCCTGGATAGGTTATTGTCAAAATGCATACATATAAAGTACCCTGTAGCCATACATTTCCAGACGGGTTGCAGATGATGGTGGTAACGAGCTATACAAATGTTCTTGTTAATGAGTTCAAATTGTTACTTTCCCCTTTGAGGGGGATTTATAAAGTATACTTAATTACATTGGATAATTACAGACGGCCATGAATTGGACTCTCTCCCCCATTTTTTTTTTTACAATAGTGAATAAACAAAAGCAATCCTGCATAATAGTACAGATTAATTTAATAAGAAAACAGACATTTTATTTTAATGGTTTACTGGCATTTACAGGCTTGGCACAAAAATGAACTGGAGGAGGGTTCTCTAATAGCAGTACATAATCACATTAATTAAAATATAACTGCCATTTAAAGATTTGTAAGGTGGAATTACAGCATGTTGGGAGTTCATACAAAAAAGCAGTAGTGCATATTAACACCATTACTGTGTGCTCCCTACTCAGCAGTCAGCAACCTTATGTGTCAATGTAATTTATGATTGGTGTGTGCTCTAAAACATATGTTTTAGTTCAGTTATTGGAAATAAAATTGTTTGCACTTTCTACTTCAGAGAATTTTAAATGAATTCACTTGAGGCTTCTGATTGAGCTTGAACTAATCCTTACAGATTCCTTTTTATTAATATTGATAATTTCCTTGTTGCTTTATTAGCTATTTCATACTCTTTGTCAGAATAATCTTAAATATCTTGTGTTGTCTTTTGTTGCATTTTTTTCATTCTCTAAAGTATTATATTACCATGTATTATGGTCACAGATATATTGATACACAAAATAAGAAATGTCTTTTCAAATGGTTTCTAACACACAGCTCTGATTCCCGATCAGGGGCACAGGTAATGCCTTACTAGCCTATACCATAGTGCCCTATTACTCATGATTAACCTACATGCCAAAGATGCATGCAGCTGTTTTGGAAACTACGATGCTAAATATATGTATGTAAATACAACATTGAAGAACATTATAGTCAATCAGAACATAAATGTTGATTCTTTACAAAATAACCTGCTCTAAACCCAGCTATGTAATTACCCTGCTAAACATGACTGAATCATAAACTTGCATTTGGTTATACTAGAATATGGTTCACGTATGCAAGCTTGATGTAGGGAAGGGTATATTACCTGATCAATCACACACAATGCAAGATATCATATTTATTATAAAATACAATATTGTTTATCTTAGAATGGTTTAAATGTAGTTGTGGCAGTAACAAATACTGTACCGTAAAACTAGATTGTCAGTTTCTGAGAAACATAGTTGTTTGTTCAATTCTAATTTGGAAGGTTAACATCAGCAGTTTTCTTTTTTTGCAATAAGCTGCACATTGGTTGATTCGATTTCAAAACTGAGGGTAGCATTTCCAGATAGTTAGAAAATATGGTCCTTAACTTTTCACCTTTTAACAGATCTTTTTAGATTTGGTAGGAGGTTGGGCAACCTGCAACTGTACAAACAAACAACTACTGAAGTAGGGATATAGCGCAATAGAATTTAATTGAGCATTGTTAAATTGCTAACTAAGCATTGAAAATCTCCCTGGAAATTTTGTATGTTTACATGGTGAAGGTTCAGTTTAATTTCAGTTCTAGCAGTTTTAACCCAACATTCTCTGGAGTCCAGGATTGTGGTTTATTATGTCACTGGTAGTGGATTTGGCTCCCGTTCAGAATACTAGTCCTGTAATTATAAGGGGTGGAATGTTTCAAATCGTTTTTCAATCAGCAAACATTTATATACATATACATTATGTACTTTGATGTTGTGATTTTGTATGTGTTACACAATACACATATAGAATGAGGGGCGTATCCAGCATTCAGTTGCAACACATTTAGTGTACTTATTGT
This sequence comes from Polyodon spathula, assembly GCF_017654505.1. NCBI lineage: Eukaryota > Metazoa > Chordata > Actinopteri > Acipenseriformes > Polyodontidae > Polyodon > Polyodon spathula. The sequence goes on from NC_054536.1 coordinate 76,053,545, forward strand.
TATTCACAGCTGCCTTGTAAAAACAACAAGAAACCGTTCTCTTGGACTTTATGGAACACAATACAGCAGCCTGTCTTGTTTTCATACATTCTGACCTCTGAGCTGCCTGAGATCAGTGAAGCCTATGACACTGCTGTTTGTATGCCCTACAGCACCACCTACTGACAAGAAGCTATATGAGACCATATTTTACTCCAATTAACTAGACTATATAACTATTAATGATTATTCAATTTATTTCCCCTTTCAATATATATATATATATATATATATATATATATATATATATATATATATATATATATATATATATATATATTTTTTTTTTTTTGTATTTTTTTAGGGGTACCTATTTTTCTTGCCAATGTTTTTTTTTTTTTCTTTACCATTTACTTTCTATGTGCCACTGTGACAGAAAGACAATGATTCTTGGTGGTAAATCTCCCTCCTGATTTGTGAGGGCACTAAGTAATGGGAACAGAGTACTCTGGACTGCTTGGTCTGACACTTCGTTCCGAGGGGTAAAAGGAAGTCGGACATGTAGGAAAGAGACAGCGCTTCTAACTAACCATTACATCAAGCTACACTAACTCATTGACCCAGAAGGTAAATAATGTGGCAGCCGCGGATTACAGGAGCGGCTGCAATTGATTACCAAGGGGTCATGAGTGATGGTATAAATAGGGGTCAAAGCAATGTACCTGTTCCTTTGTTTGGTTTAAAAGCATTTTTAACTGTAAGGACTGTGAGAGACCCCAGCGAGGAATAAAAATGTTTGAGTGTTTTGTTTTGTTTGTCTGTAATTGTCTTGTGTTATATATGACTAGACGGCTAAACACGATTCCGGAGCTGTCGCCAGAGGCCAGCACAAACCCGGAACAGCACTGCACTGCTGTATTTGCACCACTAGCACTAATTCACACACTAACAGACTTGTGTGTGTGTTTTGTGTGGGTTTATAATAAAACGGGACTACTTGCAGGGCAAACCCAGGGATTATAATTGAAGTAATACACGCTGCTGTATTACTTAATATCATTATTATTTACTGTTTGTTTCACCGTCAGGCACTGGACAAAACAAATAAAACAAACCTTTGCACCTGGGTTACAATTGTCTGTCTGTTCTTTAATCATCTGCACTTGCACACTATTAACCACTTTGCCACAGCCACATATGCAGTTAACGGCACCTTTTCAATATCTATACTGAAAGCTACCACGGGCAAAGCACATTTCTATTGGAGGTTGATGAGTTAAGTTCTGGCTCAGACACACACTAGTTTGCAGTTGCCTGATGCCTGATGAAGGAGTTGTGAAACTACAGGATACAGGTCTTCAACAGGGTTATTCAGAATGCACACAAACGTAATGATGCAGCACAAATGATCTAATTTAATAGACCTCAATGATTATAAAACAGGGTTAAGGGATGCGAGGCACAGAAATGTACTTGAAATGGAAATATCTCTAACCTAAAATAAAATTCTCTAATTACTGTGTCTCTAATTACTGTGTATTTATACAGTAGTTACCGTAAAACTTCAAATAATCACAGGTCTCCAATACTCACCGGGTCTCTAATAAGCACTGGGGCTGCTGGGAAATATGGTAAATAGACGCCTGGTCTCTTTTAAACGCCAGGTTATGAATAATATAATGCGCGTTATAGTGAATGTTCCAGATAATACACACACACGGCTGTACTGAAAGCTTACCAATTTGTTTTTCCACAGCGACGAAGAGACCAGGAGGCTCAGTTTGAATGATAAGAAAACTGAATTGAATTTATTTTAAAAGGTACACGTAATACATGCAGTTTTTTTATGACGTTATTCATTTTAAAACCAGTTGTGACGCTTTTTGAGCGTACTGAAAACTTGTTTTCTGATATTAACAGGGATGCCTTTTAGTGTATTTGTACGTGTTTTTTTTTTTTTTTTTTTGTATTAACAGTATTTCGTGCATTTGAGTCTTGCAATGAATATTCGTATTTTGCTCCTTTTCCGGCATTCTTGTTTATTGGTGTACATGTTATAAAAACAAATTAGTCACTTTTGCTTTGATTTTGTGATCAAACTGGTACTTGTGTTGATTTTATTGTTAATCTTTAAACAGTTTGAAACATTTTTGAGTGTGCTGTGGGCCAACAGTATGAACTTATTTTTTGTATTACACTGTATTTCATGTGGTTGTTTTGGAATGAAGATCCATTCCTGGTTAATTATTCATTGTGTCTATGCTTACGATTCTACTCCATTTGGAGGGTGAACAAAAATGTAGTATGTCTTAATAAAGATGATACTTATTGCTTTTAACATTGCTGGAATGTTGTCATTTACTTTTGTCGTTTCTATAAGGTTGTGTACAGGCAGCTTTTTCATAATTGCATCTTAAGTATTTGCAAATGTTAGTGATCTTACATAATAAACTGCGAATAGTTTTAATCAAATAGTCGCTGGTCTCCAATAGGCGCCGGGGCTACTGGTAAATATTGTAAATAAATGCTGAGGTGTTTAAAGGTTAACAGTATTTAGATATGTGGGGGTGGCGGTGGGGGGGACTTAGCAAGTTACTAACAGTCAAATAAAACTGGATTATGCCAGTTGATTTATTTTACTTTAGCTAAACATGTACTTCTAAAAACAAGGCTTGTGACAAAGACAGGTTTTTGCGGTAACGAACACTTTGACCTAGAGGTCTTCAAGGGTCTACCCGGACCCGAGGACCCGAAACCTGACCCGAACGGGTTTTCGGGTGCAAAATTGTCACGCAACACTCGGGTCGGGTCCGATTTTGTTTATTCGGTAATACATAAACTGTCGATTACTATTAGAGAGAGATGGCCATTGTTCTCTTTGGTACTCTATATCATTGTTTATAATTCCAGTTGTGTGAATTGGCTTCCCCCAGTAGCACATGACATGGCTTGCAGAGCGCAGCAGCAGACTCATGATTATCGAAGGTGTTTCTTTTTGATCATTCCTAAAAGTCTGAGTAATGTATTTGATTAGCAAGGACGTGAAAGAAAAACTAAAGAAAAACAAATTCCATGAACAAAAGCTCACAGAAAAATGCAAGTCTGTAGTGTGGGAAACATTTGTTGTTATTGTGGACTGTGGCGGAGTGTCCCGCCCCTTTGTTTATTATTAACACTATTCATATATAATAAACAATTCAACACTAAGCAATCTAATGCTATATAAAAGCAACGATATTTACTGTGGTACACATATAAACATCTTATGCCATTATCAGCTTCCTGACTGTCTAAAATAGCGCAAATCATTTACAGTAAACCGTGTCAATTTAATGAGCTTAATTTTTTGACGGGAGAGGGTGTGGAGTTGCTACCAATACTGTTGAATGAAATATCTTGTAATCTTCTGACTTGTCAACGATGTGCATATTAACAGATACAAACTCACTGATTTTTGCAGTATCACTATGGGGCACCCCTATCCAATGACATTATGGGGCGCAGTCCAATTAAAAGTTTATTGTGCTGTTCTGAGTGTGTGTGTGTGTGTGTGTGTGTGTATATATATATATAAAAGCAGGGAGAGGGTTAAATTTCTCCTGGCTGAAGAAAAACAGGTGCGAATGCACATTTGTTTTATTTAATTGTTTCTTTATTATTACCTGCACCTGGTTCATATTGTAAATTAGAGCCAGGTGCAGGGTTTAAAAGCGAGACAACCTGTCTTTTCAAGACCGCTGAGTAGTAGAAGGCAGAAGGGGTGCTCTGCCATGTTAAAACTGTGTTTTGTTTTGTGGACAGGTAAACGGCTTAGTCGTTCTGCGTGTTAGTCAGGGACCTGTTCAAAGTGAAGTTAGGCTCTACATTTGAGCTGGGTGTTTATTTTGTTTTGTTTGTTTTTTATGTTTAAAAAATAAAATAAATTGAGCAACAACATTTTAAAAATAATCTCTTGTGTGTGGGGGTTAATCTCTAGTGCTGGGAAAAGAACTTGACGCAAGCCTGTGTCTCTCTCTCTCTCTCTCTCTCTCTCTCTATCTATCTATCTATCTATCTATCTATCTATCTAAATTAGAGTAATTGACCCAAGGGAAGACTATTGTTACCAACAGGGGGCTAGAATGCCTGAAGCCACAGGCTGGAGGTACCAATACTCTTCCTGAGGGGCATTTAATTTTCCACTATGGCTGAGTCTGCAGTACATATTTAATACATGAACCTGTCAAGAAAATAAGTGAGGCACGGTTGGATAGTAAATACAACTTTTATATATTCTGTTTAAACATAGCTGATACAGCATAAGTAAATATATAAATAGCAGAAATAAATAACACAATGTATTGAAGTTCATACCATGTAGTTAACAAAGTTTCTCTGTTTGGTTTGCCGACGGCCGCATAATCCAGTTTATATCCTGCCTGTCATTTGTTTTTGAGTTTAATTTGTTTGAATTTCAGAAAGTCAGAAAACAGTGACAGTGATATTTTAATCACACTTCTAGTATTTGGAGCATCTTTTTCTTGTAGTATGTTTTGTATTTCAGTGTTCAATGTAAATCGGTGTCCAGCAATTTTCTATTGTGAGGAGCGCAGAGGAGAAAAGCATTCTTTTGAAAAGGGGCGGGACTGAAGGTGATGTGAACCAATCGCATGACAGATGGAGACTATTGACCGGTGGTTTAAGGATGTGAGGGCAATAGTTAAATCAATTTTTCCTCCTATGATGAGGTTTTAACTAGGCCTGCTACTTTAATTTGTAAACGTTGAATTCCCAAAAAATATGAATTTGACTGAATAAAAACATTTATATACGCTAAACGTTGGTAAAACCACTTGCTATTTTTTATTTTCTTACGAAAAATAATTTAGAAATCTAGTTTTGTGTCGTTTTTATACTGGCTGTCCTGCCTCCGTTCCACTCTGAATGGCTGGGGGTCGCTGTCGGTCAGCTCAGTGGTTCGTTAGTAGGCTACTCAAGGGGTTTCACTAAATGAGACGTTTCTCAATGGCATAGTCTTTTTTTTTTTTTTTTTTTAAAAGCATAAAGGTTGATTTCCTATCCAACCTTACCTCACTTATAATCTTGACTGATTCATATATTAAATATGTACTGTACATTCAGCTTATAGTGGAAAATTAAATGCCCCCTCAGGAAGACTGTTATATGCGGCTTCAGGCATTATAGCCTCCTATCGGTAACAATAGTCTTCCCTCAGGGCAATAATTTTCCACTATGACCTTCTCCAGTCCAAATTTGCTATATATTCTGGGTGGTCCAGTGGTTAAAGAAAAGGGTTTCATATCACTTAACCTCCTTGTGCTCCGTCCTTCGGATGAGACGTTAAACTGAGGTTCTATTGTAAGTGACTCTGCAGCAGCAGTTGTGATGCATAGTTCCACCCCCAAGTCTCTAAGTTGCTTTGGATAAAAGTGTCTGTTTAAATGATTCATTAATAATATTCAGTGACGTCCACAGGGGGACAACTGTGAAAATTGTTAATTAAACATGATTGTTGAGCACTGCAGCTTTAATGTCTTGGAAAAACCATACTTGTATGCAATATATAGTGGGAACATGGATTCTTGCTTGTATGTATAAGTATGGGGTACTGTTTTTTTGTGATTACCTCAGAAAAATAAGTCAGGTCACCACTTTACAGTCTGGTCTCATGTCTTCTCAAGGTCACCACCCTGGATTTATCTGGGTGAGTAATTTTAGTATTTATAGGATTCCAATCGCAAAACTAGCTTACGATGTAACCAGCCTGAGGCTTTTAGAAGTTGTTTTATGACATGACCATCAAATCGGCTTGAACAAAATATTTCACACCCGAAATACTACTCAAATACAGTCGATCAACAAAAGTGTTTCTAATCTAGTGGGGGAAAAAATGTAGTTGCCCAGTAAGCTTACTGTTTTGTCATAGAGAAGCAACATCTATAATGTCCCATGAATTGCTTTGGAATAAGTTATATTTCTTGTGACTAACTTAGTAGTTTTCACATATGGCATTGTTTATATTTTACAGGATTTTGGACTGTACTTATACATTTTAGCCCTGGAAGTGACAGATAGGCCTATCAGTTTGCTACTGTGAATGTTAAGATACTAATGTGAATAATAGCTAATTAACGACAAAACACACATACATTATAAAAATAAATATACCATAGGATTACATTTTAACTTATTGTATGCTGCATGCAATTATTTAATGCAAAGACTTAATAAACTGCCAAAAACATCAGTTTTTTTAAACTTTCTAAAAACTCATGTAAAGATAGCAATGCCATAATTAAAATTTAATTTCTAGGGTTTGTCAAATCTGGTGAGTGTCAGAAAACTAAATGTGCAGCTTTCAGTGTACATTGAACTATGGGTTACTATTTTAAGCAAAATATCAATTCTGGTTATACACGTCTTTGGAGTGTAAACATGTTACGATTTTTTTTTTTTTTTTTTTTTTAAATAAACATTACACACAAATAGAAAATCTGAAAGTAATCAGAAATCGTCCTGTATAAGCAGTGTAACAGGATTTTTAAAAATAACTGTCTGAAGGCTGGTTCATACTTCAGTCGTGAGGAAGACACTGAGGGAAAGTCTCTTATCAAGCCACTGTTTAGAGATCCAAGGGAGACTGGTTGCCAGAGTTTAATTTCTTTCAGTTCTGTCTGGTAGCATTGCACGACTGTCATACAACCATCTCCCAGTGGTCACAAGACTTCAGTATGAACTAGCCCTAATAGTGACACCTGCAGAGATCACTCCCAGCTATTGCCTGGCTGGGATTCTGCCATGTGAACTGGATTTACCTGCGGGAGATATCATATCTAGGAGATGTAATATTCAATTATGGGGTGTGCAAAGAAGGACAAGCCCACATCCCATTTATCCTGGCAGCTTCTGAGCTTGTCACCTTATAGAGTACAAAAGGGAAAACTCTATAGGTAGCATGCTATTATTCCTGAAAAAAATCCATTTGACCCTGTCTTTTTAATTCAAAATTGGTTTACAACAAGCTTGAGCGCTGTGCCAGTTTCATTCTGTGTAAATTACAGGAGGCTATGCTGATATTTAATGTCAGCCATTGTGTCTGAGGATGATTACATTTAATGTGTAAATATTTGTTAGATTCCCAGGTAGCACAAAATGTTGTAGGAGATGACATTCTGTATAAAGTATTGATGTATTTGATTGTAAGTTTCTTTACTTTTATGTTAGTTTTATTTTCATATTTGATAAAGCTTAAAGCACATGTAATACGCTAAGTAAGACATTTGCAGTCTCTGGTATCTTGGTGTCTGGGCAGACAGCCAAAGTTAGCAGGTATCTAATCAAGATGAGTGGAGACACAGTGTGAAAACAGAACACTACAAACAAAGGACTAGTTTGAAACCGTTTCTAACAGAGTAAGTTAAGACAGTCTGTAAAATGCTTAAATGTGACGCACTATTGAATGTTATAGATTTGGGCGAGTTTCCTCACTTACCAGCAGGTGGGATAGCAGGGTGGATCCATATTGATTGGAAGAGTATAAGAAATGGGCTGGAAATGCTAATATATTAATAGTGTTTAATGTAATGTTTTTGTTTGAATTGTCAGTCAATTCTTTGATTTAACTCCACGGATGTCTGTGTTGTGATGCCAACATATACATTAGAACCTGCGCGTCTTTGCTTGCTTGTATCTAATGTTTATATAATTGTATTAACATATTTTCTTATGTATTTTTGATTTTAAAAAATCATTTGTCACATTTATTGCAGTGCACAAGTTACCCGCGGTTACCCCTCTTCACTCAAAGCAACCACCAGTCTCCATAGCTTCAATGTAATAATTAAATTTTTAAAACAAAATATTTCAGGTAAAAGATATACCAAGCCAATTACATTTTCAAAAAAGGGCTGTTTCCAACAGTGAGAATCAATGCTATGATTGTAAGGCCCGCAAGGTAAGGCTTTATTGATTTGAGCTACATGTAAAGTTTGGCTTGATGCTGAGAATTGAGTGGTTTTATCAGTGCGGTGTGTATATATACTTCAGACTGTATTTGCAATTTTATCAAAAAAATGTAGAGTATAAACAGATTAACCTGTTTTGAGATTATTCAGAGGAGTCTGTACAGCACATTTTTACAACCAAGGGGAAGCACAGATGAAGCTCTATTCCTTAACCTGGTTGGCATTTTTTTCTTCATTGGCCCTTGCGTTATTTATTCTGAAGTTGTGCGATAAGCAATTTTTAACACACGATTTGAAATGGGATTACAGTAGATAAGGAAGTGTGTTTCTGTCTCAGTATTATGCTTTCTTAAGATTGTCCCTGGAATTTAACACATTTTTACCCATGGAACAACCCTGCCTCCAGGAGTCCCACGCTTAGAACGCAAACCTCCAAAATCTAGAAAAGCTTAGTACGATGATGGCATCAAAAACTAGAAAAATGATTTTCCACTCTGTGCCAAAAATCATTGCGAACATAGCCATCACTAGAACATAACCATTATTTCTGAAAAATAGGATGTCTGCCACAATTACTGTAAAATCATTTTGTTTCCCTGAGTCCCCCTTATAAACTGAATATCAAGGAGAACACAAAATGGTTTTGCTTGTACTAGTATAAAACTTAAGAACCGAGGCACAAGGAGTGACTTGCCCAGGGTCAAACAGTAAATCGTCATATTTAAGCTATAATGTGTTTTCTATATCCAGCTTTAATGGTAAGGCAACAGTGCTGCCCTACTGCTGCTTATTACTCCATATAAGCATCAACAATGTACATGTGGGTCTCCAATACTTAGAGAATTAACTCCTTTACAGTAGCTTGTTAACTGAGACATTTCGATAGTTGGTGTCCAGCAGCCCAGTTTACAAACTCTCAAAATAGTGCAGTGCTTTGCTTTTTACAAGTGCTCATATACATTCTTCAAAATGCGCTGTAATGAGATCGTTAATGAGCATTAGCTCTGCACCATCACAAACATGTGGTTGGCCTTATGCTGTGGAGCAAAAACATTTTGATATCTGCTTTCAATTTAAATCCTTGTTTTCCTGTTATTTTATTTTTATGACAGTGTTAATTGCTACCAGAATCCCCATGGACGTTTTTAGATTTGAAGAAGCATACACTTAAAGTTTACCATGGCTGTTTTTTTTTTTTTTTTTTTTTTTTTTTTTTTTTACAGTTTTACCATGCTTTTCCCATTTGTTTTATGATGCATTTACCAGTTTCCCCTGGTTTTCCATGTTTATTAACATGCTTTACTATACCCCCCAATTATTTACAATGCTTACTTATGATTTACCTTTATTACACTTTGCTATGCTTTTACTGTGTGAAACTTTTATAATGGTATCTGTTCTTTTACCTTTTACCTTTTATTATATGATTATGCAGGGAGCTTTTTCATTTTGCCAGTGATCTAATCAAGGTGAAGAATACTGCCGTTGAAAAATATCTCTAGGCCAGTTGAAGACAATAAAAATATCCTATTTTTACCCTTTTTGCCCAGATTCCTGTCTCAGAAGAGTGCCCTTTGCAACGGCACCAAATCAATAACATTCTCTAAACTGCTATAGCCTAGCCAGGAAATTTTAGGCCTGAGAGGGCTGAATTAAATGTCAGTTTAGTACGATATGTATTCTGCCCAATAGTGACGAGACTACAAAATGGTAACGTGGATTAATGCTGCTTTAAAGTATTGCTTTTTCACTTTTAAATTCACATCCAGCCCAGAATAAGGTGACCAAACGTCACACTAATCTGACAGTAATGCTGCTCCCACATGGAAGTAGTTACAACACTATCAGAGTACGTGAGAAACAAAGCTGTTTTAATCTGACAGTAAGGATTAAGGCACATTGATACTGTAGCCAAGCCTGCATAGCACATCTGCATGTGTTGCATATGGCCTGTGGGTAGACAGCTTAATTATATTGTGTTCTCAGTTTAGATAGTAATAAGTAGGCTGACACACATCCATCTGGCCACAATGCCATAACAAACACAGAGACAATTAGATAGACAGATGGACAATAAATTGGAAACAACTGCAATATGTAGTACACACATGTATGTAAAGGGGTTGTTGCTTCCAGTATGTGTTGTGCAAAGGGAATAACGTGTTATTTGTAATACAAAAAACCCTTTGCAGGTCACAAAGGGCAAGACAGCAGTCAATATTGAGCAATGGTCATGTATCTCTCAAAACAAATTAAATACTGCACAGTGTAGTCCTGGCTACCCAGGGTTATAGCCTATTAACAGCGTTATGGCAGGTGTTTTTTTGATAGATAGATATTACAATTCCACACACATACAGATGGGTTCTTAATTTTAACTGTCTATCCTTTTTTTTTTTTTTTTTTTTTAACTACATTACAAAACAGCAGAATAACCAATAAATCAGGCAATGTAATATCTAGCTGCAGAATTGTGTACATATTTAAAATTCAATTTCTTGTTTTGAAAGGCAGCCTACTTCGGTATGACAAGGAATAGAAATAGCCTCTTACACTGTCACTGTTCTTCTATTTTCAGTGCATTTATTGACAAAAAACAAGCAATAGCTCACAATTGAAGCAGATGTTGCATGAAACTCATGGTAGAGAGAACAAGAGCGTTTGGCACGTATCTCATCAGTAAAACATGAGAATGTACTTGAGTAGAAAATCACATTCTGTTACCCACAGGCTATTGCCTGCACCTCATGTACACTGATAAATTAAAACTGCACTACCTCTTTTCTTACCCTTATTTCATCCCAATCCAGTCATTAAAATCCTGTTTTAGAACTCAAAGTGAAATTACAAGTGTTTCACTGAAAACATGCTTTGTTAGTCAACATAAAGCCTCCATATCTGAGAAATTGCAGTTCCCTACACTGTTACCATATGTGAAGTGTATTCTAGGGATTGTGTCTTTAATATGCATCATGCACTTCTTGTCCAGTGTGTTAATGTTTGACATTTGGTTGGAGGTCTTTTTCAAGGCACTTACAAAAGAGAATTGGCTATAAAGTTACACAAAACGATTGTAGCCATATTTGTATAATGCTAAAATTAATTTATAATGTGACCTGTATATATGTGTGTAGATATATCTATATCTCTACTGTGTGTGTATATATATTAGTATGAATGTGTGTGTACTGTATGTATTTATATACACTCTGGAATCCCATTACTACTAGATATCAAATGGAAATATAACTCTGCATAGGCTATTTAGAATCAAGAACGTGATGCCATGGGCTATCAGTACATTTGCATGTTTCAAATATACTGTACTAATTAAGACACTTAGAGGTAGGGTTTAGGGTTCCTTTCAAAACAATGGTTATGCATTGTTATTTATCTTGTTAATTAACAGAACTTTAGACACAGTCCCTCGGACCCAAAACATTTTTAAAAAGTGTTACTGCCCTTGCCACAAGTTTGTGTATGAATGCGAGAGTCCACACCAAATTAAAGGGGTATCATTTCTAAGGCAAGGATGCACCATTATTTAGCACTGCGAACACTTCCATTGCTATGGGCTTTCTTTTAGAATATATCTTTTACTGGCTGCATTATAATGAAATATACATTCAAATAACATTAAAATATTTTACTAAACATTAATTTATTGTATTATAATAATATGAATTTGTTCTCTATTAGTTACATATTAATGCATATTATTTTCTCTGTTCAGTATACATGATTAGAATGTATATCCTTTCCATCATTTCATTCATAGAAACAAGAAAGCAAACAACATACATTCCTCTTTACATGCACTGAAATTTGGACTTGTTTGTGCTTTAAAAATGTAAGGCATGGATGGAAAACGTGTGAGTGATGTGCTGCACGACAGATTCCATTTTAGCACATACTTTAAATCTTAACACAAAATAACAGAACCTGCCCCTTGTCAAACAATTTCTTTTTTAAAATTGAGATTTCCTGTACATTATGATCCAAAACAAAACAGTACATTACAGTACACAGAAACACAAGCACACACACATACATGCAGCTTCATGAAAGATTTATAAAATAGATTGGTTTTCATTTAAGCTGATTGCCAATAGTAACCTGATATATGACAGAATGAAAGCAGAATTCTGTATTTTCTTAATTTTATTTTACTTTAAATTTGAGTCTGATTATTTTAACCTTTTCAGGGGAGTGCGATCTCAGTCAGATTTTAACTTTTTATTTTTTGAACTAGTATGCCATTTGTGCTATCAGTTTATTTGTTATTGGATGGGGCAGAGGTAAATGGAGAGATGATAAGCAATGGACATCTCTTCTCAGTCAACTCATCACCAGCATTGCTTGTTGCTGCAAAGGCTTTTCATAAAAGTTACACCACCAGATGTTAAGTGTAGTATATCACAATCAGTGTGGTTTTATTTAGAGAAGTTGATTATGTACCATCATATGTTGAATCAAAAACTTGATCGTGAAGGAAAGTATTTAGGATTTCCGTTGTTAATTTAATTCACATAAGGTCACACTGCAGCAATATAAAATGTACTGGACATGCCAGTAATTGCTACAGAAGCAACAAATGTAGCAACATTTCATTCAAATGAAGATAACACTGTAACATTGCATGAGTACATAAACAATCTAATGTTTACAGACATTTTGGGGTAACGTACATTAGCTGCATTAGGAGCACCTTGAAATTGTAAATTCATATTAGCATATGAGGATGTACGCAGCTATATAAATAAGCTGTCATACTTAAGAAAAAAGAATCATAATGTCAAGCTTCTGTTTCAAAGGCTAGTGCAAAGAGCATACGTTCTGTAAAACTCAGTGTTGTTGTTTAACAAACTCCTCTGGCCTCATGTTTTATCTAAAATAACACTGTTATGCAGTTTCATTAATTAATCATTAAGCCTTTATGTACTTTAGGTTTTCAACTGTTACTTTGGGGAAAGGTTACATGGTCAATCTGTCATGTATGAAATGTATTGTCTGTTTAAAGCTATCAAATATAAGGTTCAGATTTTGTCTTTTAGACTAGGTAGTCCTATCACATTGTTCCTAAATCTGTCTCTTTCTACATTTTAATAAGCATGTATTTATTTGAAATGTTTACAAGAAAGGGACTCTGAGACATAAAAGCTAAATCCTGAATCAAACTGAAGTACAGTATGATTCATGGTAAATGTCCAATATTCAGGACCAACAGAAAACTAAGCCTGGTACTAAATGTAAACATTATTTAAAATTAAAGTGTCATCCAAGGGCCTTTTATGACCTGTTAAAGTCTTATGCCATACTGTGTCAATCATTGATTTTAAAAAATCATGTACCGGCAAATGACAGTAATGAAAATAAAGTAATCACATGTTCCTGTAATCCTTGTTTTTGAAGTTAGTTTACTTTGGCATAAGACCATCCAATTCATGTTTGCTTTTCATCTGGTTCATGATTAATATTTTGATTGAAGTTTTGTGCGCTTTTTTTTTTTTTTTTAACGTTAGTTGAAAATAGTTGAAACTCCAGGGATGACCTTTTGAATATTAATACCTGATAGATTAACACAATCACAGCATATTTGGACTTTTGCATGTGTGGTGACCATCAACTCATTATTCACTTCAAGTGAAATTCTACAAAGAAATAGAAGAACAGGCCTTACTGCTGTAACACTGTCTGGCCAATGCCAATAGGGCTGTGGGGCTCAACTATTTAAAGACCTGATAAAGAGCCACTTTGGCAAGTGAATTTAAAACAGATAGGCCCCCATTGAATCATTTTTCCGTGACCATCTTTGTTTCATCGCAGTGTATGTCACAAAATATGCATCACAAGACATTTCTTAATATGAGTCTGTTTTGACAGCAAATAAAAGATCTTACTATGGCAAGTTTATAGCATGGTCTTAAGCTATCTAAATCGAAGAGTGGCTTTTTGTTTTTGGCCTTTTATGGGGTTTAGCATATGCAAATATGGCCCCCTGCACAGATGAATGACAGCCAACCCACCCACTACAAGCTATTCCTTGACAGCCATGATTCTCAGCTCAGTGTTCTTGCAAACTGATTCTCTACAGAGGACTGTCCAAGGAATCTCTATTTGGACTTTTCTCTGTTTTAGGTTATTTATAAGACATTTCAGTCAAAACTGGGTGTCTGGTTTGTGTAATTTTCTGATGACACCACATATACAGTATAAGGATTTCATATAAGTTTTAGATGTTCTAATGTTCACATTACAGAAGCTTGCTGTTTAGGCCTTGGAGTACTGTATGTTTAACAGCGATGATCGACTACATAGGAATTTGGAAAATGTGGTGAATAGCACTATTGTTCAGACATTGACGAGACTAAAACATATAATCACTGGCTCGGTAAAACAGGTTTCAGAGTAGATTTTCTGCTTTTTTGCATATTTTTCAGGTAAACATCTGCAAACAAGCAGTAAATCTACTCCAAAACCTTTTTTAGTGAGCCAGGCTGGCCTCCATTGAGTTCCTTTTCCTTACCAGCATCTCCTCCAGCAACTGTTGGTAAAACTGACTGTCCTCATGAGTAAACTCTTATTTCTTCGGTGTTTTCCCATCTTCTTTCTTTAAGCTGCTTGTTTGGATATTACATTGGCAGGTATCAATTAAATCAAAGAAAATATGAATACCCTTATAGCCTTCAGAAAAGAGGTTAAAGGAAAATTCTTATTGTTATTATTGATCCGAATGTAACGGGGGATAGGGTGGTCCTGACACCTGCCATTAATCTAGCAATTAGCTTCTACCGGTGTGGATCATCACTATGGTAGCATATGAAGGATTGTGTTTAGTGGGGGTAAAATTACGAGATCCTGCTCTGGTTAAGCTGGTTGGCGGTGGATCTGGATCTCTCCTCCTCATTACCTGAAGGTAAGCAGGCATGTCGTTGACAATAAACCTTCCCAGTGTGAACATCTGTTTTATTAAGTTTTAATTTTATGTTTTTGTTTGCTGGTTACAGGACAAACCAACTTGCTTGGATGATTCATCTTGAAGGTAGCCGGCATTTTGTTATGTTTTTTTTGTAATTGATTTATTTTGTGCTTGGCGCTAACGGTTCTTTTTATATTGTAGGTTCAGCATCAACCACTGTTTTTAATATATACTGTGTTTGTGTACAGTTGTAGTCAAAAGTTTACATACCCAATGGAAATGTATAATTTCTAGGAATTTCTTGAAAACAAAGAATTTTAGGAAAAGTCTTTTGTAGAAATTTTACTTTTGTGAATGAGAAAAAAAAAATTACAAGAAATAGATGTCTTCAATGATCTATTTCAGCAATTTCTTGAGATTGACTGCCAAAGATATTCAAACTGAATTAGCTGCAAGTGGCCTGGGGTTTCCATTTCAATCACAGGTCGAGTATTGCATGGTGAAGATCTCAATGGTCGCAAGCCAAGGAAAACGTCACAAGGACAATCTCTTAAAGTTTGCAAAATGGCATTTGAATTATGGATATGAGTTCTGGTCAAAGGTTTTGTGGTGTGATGAAACACAAATCGAGCTATTTGGTCACATTGATAGTCGTTACGTTTTGGAGAAAGTCTGGTGAGACGTACAAAGAAAAGAACACCATACCTACTGTCAAGCACGGAGGTGGTAATATCCTATGGGACTGTGAAAGGTTAGCTGGTGGTGGATAACGTCAGGCCAGGTAGCAGTACACTAGAACAGGAATGCAGGGAAAAAATGGCTTCGCAGTCTATTTAATAAATATAAAGTAACAAAAGAAAACGACTCAATGGCCAAAATAAACAACACAAACAAACAAAGGACACAAGTACCTTCATGATGGTTCAAAGTAAGTGGCATTCATTTTGTTCCTTTTGCAGTTTATATGCGACATGCCTCTCCAACTCGGACTAACACACTCTGAGAGCGAGACCTTATGTAGCAGGTGGACAGGCGCTAATGAGACAATTGGCGATCATTTATCTCCTGACCACCTGCATTCCACACGTGAAGGCATGGAGAGGAAGTTAGCCCTCTCCCTGTTGAATCAACACAATATTAAATAGCGGATGGCTTTCGTCCACCAGCACATAAACACACATACAAAATACAATATCTATAACCCACCACATACACTTCCAATCCCCAATAATTGCAATAACAGATGCAACGAAAACAGTAATATTAAAAAATGATGATAATAAAATAATGCCCAGAATACATGTACATATTTACATGGGGGTGGAGTCACCCTGTCACAGGCGATTTTTCCTCTAATGGCACAGGAAATTTAGTTCCAAGACATGGTAAATGGATTCCATAGCATACCAAAAGATACTGGCCAATCGTCTGAAACGTTCTCTGCAAAACTTGGTTTAAAGCGCAAGTGGATGTTCCAACAAAACAACAACATCAAAATCTACTTCAGAATGGTTAAAGAATAAAATTATGGTTCTAGAATGGCCTAGTCAAAGTCCCGATCTAAATACAATTGAAAATCTTTGGTATAAGTTGAAGGCTGAATTTGAATGAACTAAAACAATTTTGCATTGAAGAATGGTCAAAAATCACTGAAGAATCATGCCAAAAGCTCATTGACAAATATCCTAATTGTTTGTTATTATTGCTAAAGCTGCTTCAGAACTAGCTTTTAATTCCAGAGTTTTGCAAAAAATAAATGCTGAAATAAATAATTGTCTATTTATTAATAATAATGTATTAACTTTTTTTACCTCGTCCAGAAAAGCAAAACTTTTGCTACAAAAGATTTTTCCTGTAATTTTTTTTTTTTTTTTATTTTGAGAAATTTCTAGAAATTATAAATTTCCACTGGGGTATGTAAACATTTGACTGTAACTGTATATTGTCTGGATACTGTTTTTATCCTTGTGTACTAATTTATTGTTGTATTTTGTGCAGTTCTCTTGCTGCGATTATAATAACGCCTAGTAAGTACAGTGAGGGTTTTCTGAGTGTTTGAGTTCTTGGTCTTACCAGCCCCTTGTTTGGATTAGTTTGTTTCTTGTTTTTAAACAACGCTTTTATTTAATTTAGGCGTGGCATAGTCATCTTTCTGAACCCGACTCTCCCCTTTGCATCTTGGTGGATGCCACACACATCATGTCATTAATCAAATCAAGCAAATTCACTGCTCGCCACTTAAACTGCCACTTTAAAGTGCTGTGCACTTTCAAACATGATGCTGTTTTCTGTATTTGGCATTAGCAGTGGTGGAGATCAACTTTTATACAGGTAGAAGTGTACTGCAATGTAACATTCAGGAAACAAAATGGAGGTAAAATAAAAATAAATAAAAATGTAACTAAGTAGAATGTAACAAAAGCCAGGGGGTGTTTCTACCACTTTGAAGTGATACTACTGAACAGTTGAGAAAATACTTATTACTTACTATTGTACTGTAGAATCTTTTTAAACATAATCGCAGTTCCTGGGCTCGAAATTAACAGTGACAATGTGTACGTGCCTCCCCCATTTGCCAATCAAAATCTATGTGTTAAGAAGACCATTCTGGCTATGGTACCTTTTTTAAGTTGCCCATTAAAAAAAGTGACATTAGTTCACACAGAACCAGAGAAACATTGTGCTTCTTTTTTGCAAATTCTGGGTCAGAGACAGCAACAGTAAATACCGTAATTTTTTATAGAATAACATGCACTACTTTACTAATTATAATTGTGTTTGTTACATATGGGTGTGCAGTATAATCAAGTTTTAGTATTCTATGGCATGTTTCATGTGATCAAACTACCTGAGATTTGATACCAGGGCCCCAGTTGGCATACAGCTGATGTACAAATGGAGACAGCTAGCCAAGCTTTTCCCAAGTATAAGGAAAGAAGGTTTTAGTTTGTTTTCTTTTTTTGAGGGGGGGGGGGGGGGGGGGGGTTATATCTACATATATTTATATCTATGTGTAGCTATACAAATGTATAGATTACATGCATTTAAACTACACTATAACTGGGCATGTTTTCAGTGTTACTATGATATTAATGGAGGAGTTTTATTGCTTATGTATTTTCAAAGCATATTTACAGTCTTGCATTACTCTGTGGAAATGTTTTAGGATGCTCAGGAAGAACCTAGCCTCACAAACAAAACCATGCAAATGTTTTTTTGCAGAATAAACCAAATACGAACAAAAAAGCAGCTCTGACTAGTATACACTGCTGTTTCTCAAGTACATATATAGTTTATCCAATTTAATTTAACACACACAGTATCATATTACTCTTTTAAAAAAAAATAAATCAGCAATTTAACAAAATGCTGGTGGTTGTATCCAGAGCCTTTGTTTCTGGTCTGCCTTGCAGTTGAAAAGATACCATGCCAAATGTATTGTTTTAAAGGTATTCCAAGAAAAAAAAAATAGATTTCCCTATTTGGGGAAAACTCCTGTGCCAATCGTATAGCAACACCACAGAATGTTTGAATTAGTACTCAGTCTGTGGTAAGCTAAAACCTTTAGTTCCAATGTCAACAAAACAGATGTTGTTTTAGCAGGTGACCTTCATATTTTCATACAAAGATATCCTTTTATTTATTGTCTTTATCCTAACTTGGGCAATAGGTTTGTATTTTTCAATACGTATTGAGGAAGCATTTGGTTAGGAAGGACTTAAGTAAGGGATGAGCAACAATAAGTGTTGAATCAGTAAAAAAAAAAAAAAAAAAAAATCACTGTTAGGCATGTGTGTATATATATATATATATATATATATATATTAATATATAATATATATATATATGCTATATAACAGCACTATACAGTGATATTATATATGTGTTATATAGTGTGTGTGAGAGGTACTGTAACTCTAAATACTTTTATGAAGCAAGAACTATCTGTTTGCACATACTTTGTGCATTATTTCTGTGTTGTTCTTACATATTTTACTTATGTTTAGTTTGTTAGTTCAGTTGTCAATTAAATATTGTATTTAGTAGTAGTGTTAAAATATGTTGTTCATTACTTATTAAACTGTTTTCTAAAGTTATTGTTAAGGAGGACTGTAATGTAGTCTGTCCTACTTTAAAACATTTTACTGCACTTTCCATACAAATTAGGAAAACCTGGTTATGCAAACCGAAAATTACAAAAACTACTGACCCAGGTGTTGCTCAAAATAGCCCCTCTTTTTTTGAGAAACTAACTGGTTAAAATATGAATTTAAAAGTATAACCTACAATGATTTATATGCTGTTTCTAACTACATGATATATTATAAGAAAAAAAAAAACTGCCATAAACTGTGACCCAACTTCCACAACACTGAATAATCATAGTTCCTCCTCTCATAGTAGAATCTGTGCAACTCAGGAGGACAATTTCCTAATGTCTATGGCTGTTGCCTTAGACCAGGCTATCTAGCTATAGATAGATAGAGAGATAGAAATAGCAGAAAAATACATAAAACTAGTAAGAATACTGTCATAGTGTCTGTTTTATTTTTGATAATTGCCAAACATAAAATCATATTATGAATGTCTATGTATTTCTTATATGTAGTTATATGCCAGATTTACAGCAGTTAAATATGTACAATCATTAGGCAACATTGTATCAGATTAATGTTCTGTTTACAATGTTTATTCCACAAAGCCTGAAGCAGATAACAGCATGCATAATGATGCAAAGCAACCTCTTTACATAATGCAACAGTGCTCCCTTGTGGCAATAGGGAAGGATTTAAGCAATTACAAATCCAAGACGAAGATAAAAGGCACAGCACAGTATAACAACATATACAGTGCAAATCCAATCAAACTCTGCATGACATTACACAACAATAGAGTTTTTACAGTCTTTAGTGTCAGGCTGTAGTCCCGCACGAAAATTCTGACCCTGATAGTAAACATCAGTATGAAAATAAATGCATGCTTTTAATAATGAACATGTGTTGCTACTGTTAACTTGACTTGGTCACACCAGATCCAAGATGACAACTGATCATTTTTCTTATTAGAGATAGATAAGGAACATTATTTACTTTTCTAGAATGCCTGTTTGAAACTGTGCTTGTCCTTGTTTCCTTTATATCCACGCATATATTGCAACTGCTAGTAGACAACTTGTATAAACAAAGGACACCAGATGTTTTTATGATCACTACTGACAGAACATACATATAGAATAGTATATTTCTGTTTTATAAATACAGAAATCACTTAAGGGTCCATTTAAATCTCTGCTTTGTAAAGAATAACACTTCCTTTCCATAAGATTTCTTTTTAGGCTTAATGGCTGGCAAAGCTTGTAATGTTTTGTTTAACGTAACAGGTTTTCAAACCAAGTTCAAGTCAAGTTTAACCTTTTAAAATATAGGGACGTATGCCAGTAACAAAAGATTTGCTGAAGCCGTTAGTATGTGGTGTAGATTAATGATCAAACAAAATATATAAGCCCTGCTACAAGCAGCCTCCATGAGAAACATTTTAACACACACTGAACAAATTCTCTACAGTCTAAAGGTTAATAGCATAAAATGTCCTTCAGGCTCATAAAGGAGAGAACTGATGCCATGGCTGTAGATCTCCTTCATATTTATATATTTATGTAGCTCATAGTTCACCCTTGGTAACTGTGGGGTTTACTGATTGCATAAACAAGTCACATGATCCCTGGTGTGTATTTATGTATTTTCCTTTAATAGTTGGGCATTCTCAATTTATTAAATCCACTCGGACAGCCGTTACCCAGATACACGTCAGTCACATTTTACTGCCCTTGTATTAAGAATAAAATCAATCCCCATTTACAACCTGAATTTTTTTTTTCTGACATGCAAAACCAGTCTGTCAGTTACATATCGTTTCTTCCAATTTCACATGACGAAAAGCAAAAACAAAGCGAACAAGACAATTTAAAAGTTAATCATTAAACAGTTTTATATACTGTGATGCATTATTTTTTTAAAGATGTGATCTTTAGTGGCTTTGGTATGTTTCCATTCGCAAGTGAACTGCCACATTAGCGCCTTATCGAGCACTATATTCAGCAATTTTGCATACTGACTTTAATTCTGAAACAACTGTGTTATATATATATATATATATATATATATATATATATATATATATATATATATATATATATATATATATATATATATTTATATTGCTAAATTGTCTGCATTACGTTTTACTCATTTCTGTGCATGGGTATCATTTTGATTTCATTTTGCTGTTAGGTCGTTAATGGGGAATTTTACATACTCCGGCAATATGTACTGGAATTTAAAAGTATGTACCGTATTACATTACTCGTGTCCATAGTAGTCTCTTTCGGCAAGTGATATTTTCAGAATCATATCATTCTGCATTAAAATACTACTTCTGTTAAATATAGTATTGTACCAACAAAACCAACTACAGTACCTCTAAATGGAAGCCTACTTATTTTAAAACACAGTCCTATCAGCTATATGTTTTTTGTGTTCCCTGAAAAAACAGACAAAGGTTGAAACGGACCATAATAAAACATTCAGATATGCGTCACACTCGTTTCACCGTCACTGAAGTCAAAATTGTACAGGGTCGGATATGTGAGTGCTGACTGTATATACAGGGCTGTACACAGCCATGAAAAATCACGAGGCACTTGCCTGTGCTCCTCCACCTCCTTGCAAAATGTAGTCCTCTGAACTCGACACAACCCTCAAGTCAACTGCCAGTGAATCGAGCCCTTTCTGAAATAAACCTTGAAATATCCCACTTACTTCAAATGTAAAAGTCATTCTAAATAGTAAGTGATTTTCAAAAGGAATTTGTTCATAAAATCAATCCGATAATACTTTGAAATTGAGTCGATAAGGTAATTTAATGAACGGATTTCTCATAAAAGCTTAATTGTCGGAGGTCACCTCCATCACTTCCTGTCTCAATGACTAGATAAGGGGAACTCGTTAATCAAGAATTCATCGAACAATTAATTATAAACAAATTGTGTATTGGGTTGGGACAGGGGTGTCCAGTCCTGGTCCTGGAGGGCTGCTGTCCCTCCTGGTTTTTGTTCCAGCTATACTCTAAATTACTTAATTGGACCAATTAAGTGCTTATTAGAAGCTTAATTGGTCCAATTATTTAATTTAGGCTACAGCTGGAACAAAACTCAGGAGGTACTGGCCCTCAATGGCCAGGACTGGACACCCCTGTCCTAACCCAATACACAATTTATTTATAATGAATTGTTCGATTAATTCCTCTAATCATGAAATGAAATGAACTCTGGTCCTGTAACACTCTCTCGCTCTCTCTCTGTCGTCGGCGTTACAGTCGCGGTCTGTTAAATTTCTCTTTCAAAGGTGAGTTATATACTCTTGGGTTCATTAAAACCATCCTTTTCCAAGTGAAATTAACTCCTGATAAATTATAGCAACACAGATTTCCTTTTAAAATTCCCAAGGAAACAAAAGAAATAGTCACAAGAAGCACTGCTCGTTAAGATATTAACATTATTTTGTAAATCAACAATTTCGGAAATCACATTAGCATGATTATTTATTAACGAAATAGGCATAACGAACAGGTTGAAAATGTCAAAATCAATGCTATACACCAATTTGTTCATTAACACTGGAGTTATCAATTACGAACTTTTGAAAATCCCCACTATATAACTTTTAAAGTCTTCTGTTATCCAACAAATTTTTATTTTATTTTTTTTCTGAGAAGGATCAGTCTACTGGTTTATGTATTTTGAGGTGGTACTTAGTTTTCTCACTGATTGACTGTTTATTCAGAACTCAGTTTAGGGACAGTTTCATTAAAACCCTCACAGATCCTCCTTGACAGTAAAAACAACAAAGATTTCACTGCACAGTACAGTAGCATTATAGTTGATGTTATTTACCAGTGCTGCTTACAAATATATAATTGGTTCTTTATCCTTAGCATGTGTCTTATAATATTTGTAACTCCTTTCTTAATGACGTCATCTGGACCCCTCCATTGTGACCACTCTTATTCTATTATTATTATTATTGTCTTATGTCTTTAACCATTTATCTTCATCCTAGACTACTGATTTTCTGACTTTGTAATTGTATTGCGTTATACATTCAATTGTTTTGAGCGACTCAGGAAGCTATGACATTCTTTTCATATCATGCAACTTTAAGAGTACAGCCTGATTCCATATACTGACTCTCTGGAAGACCAACCTCTTTCATTGTATGTTTATACAATGTGCCCTGGATGAATATACTCACTGACTGATGTATTGTTTTGCCCTAATAGTCAAAGCAAGATTACAGCTCCCATTGGAGTCACTGCTCTTAGAAAGGCTTTATTCATTATCTTTTTCAGGAAGTTGGTAACAGTCTGTTTCAAGACTGGTATTTTTAGGTCTCTCCTGCTCTTCTGTTTAATACTTTTTACAGAGCAGAGTGGATTTCAGATTTTTTTTCTCTGGTTGACATGAGAAAGCTAACCTATGCATAAATAAGAAACGTAGGTTGGGTTAATATTGTGCTCTTTCAGGATTCAAATTTCCTAAGTAAGAAGCGACAGGAAGTTTTGTATTGGCACTTTATACTATATTCTGAAAAGCTCCAATGGTCAGGTAAGTTGGCTTTCACATGCAATATCGTAGCTTGTGAGATCTTCAATAAAACACTAAATTGTAACATTCCACATCCATGTCAACGAACAAATCCTGTTACTCTGTTTGGTCTTCATAGTCAGATCTGCTACGCTTTTACTTCCATCTGGTAATACAATAAATAGAAAACACAGCAGCACGTGCCAACACAGGTGCAGACAGAATGTATATTTTAAAGTGCAAATTAAGCCAACAAAATCATTCCAAATGGTGAGGCCCACATTTCACAGAAAAGTGCTGCAGTTAGAGGTCTCTTATTTCTTCAATGGTTTTGCTGTTTTTTTTGTTTGTTTTTGCTCCTTCCTGCTAAAGATAACCCCATTGAGTGATTTTAGCTTGAAAAGTTCCACTGTGTTTAATAAAACGAAGAAAAAGGTACACTGGTAAAACCTACTTGGACGTTTAATCGTATGATTGCTGTTTGTCTCTCTACATGTTTTCTTTCTAAATGTTACTGAAATTGCAAAGTATTTGTCAGAGTACAGTACATGTTTATTGGCAAGGTACACTAAACTGGTTGTTTTTGTTGCACACTCTCTAGCAGTACCATATAGTCTTGCAACAGATATGTGTCACATGTTACTGCTTGAACTACACCAACCGACTACTTGGGGAAGGCTACCTACTGTAGGCAGTTACTTTAGGACTGTCAGTGAGGTTTTGAAAACAGTTTATTAACCCATTCAAGGCAGAGCCTGAATATTTCGAGGGGCCCCACCCTTTCAAAGTGCAGCCTGGTTCAATTGCATAATTTAAAATGGCCCTGAAATGTGATCTGTGTGCACCGATAGGCTTAAAACAGTCATGTGGACTGAAGGGAAGGCTAGATGAACTTTGAACCTGGATGTAGTTAGGAGGGAAAACAGGAAAACATTTTGTGAGGAGTATAGTAAAAGTTATTAAAATGGAATTTAGCAAGTGATCACGCAAGGTAGATGCACAGGCTGTAATCCAGTTAGTCTTGGAGAAGTGAGGGTGAGAATTTTGATTTAGAGGATGAAGAGGTTTTGGATCCTGCTTTCGCAGTAGATACTGAAGAGGAATCCAGTTACACTGAAGGTATGACGATTTTGATTTTGTATCTGCTCTTTTATTTATGTTCTTGCTATCCCTACTAATGTGCCTTTACGTATGTCATATCAGTAATATATTTAAGACACGTTATTGTGCTTGCTGGTTTCCTTGCAAGTTTTTTTTTTTTTTTTTTTTTTTTTTTTAACTGAACCTCAGTTTTTACTGATTTATACCCAATTTTTGTCTACTATTCAGTATTTTTCCTGTACTATTTTCTAGGAAATACACAATATTTTGATTTAAAATGCTGTTTTATTTTGACACATCACCTGATTCGGCGGGCCAATCAAAGTCTGATTATAAGTGCTGGGTGTAGTAACTAACTTGATTAAAAACTAAATTGAAATACTTACATGAAAATATAATATTTTTAGTGGATGAGGAATGGGGAGAAAATGTGAGTCTGTTTATGAATATTCAAAAGAAAATAAATGTTTCGAAGTATACAAAAAGCCAAATAGCAGAAGTTGGCCAGCTGAGGCAGAGGATGCACAGCGCTGCAAATACTGCTGCATCGAGGTACATGTTCACACTGACAGAATAAAAGAACATACTGAAAGTAAGCGATACATTAAACTAAAATAAAAACGTGAACTATGACAAGAAATCAATTTCTGCGACTTTTACACACGCTTTAATAAAAGAGAGTGCAGAATGACTGTTAATGAGTTTGTCAAAGCGCTGTGCTTTTCTGGAAAGCTGCTGTTTATTGCAGAGAGGTGTATTGGTGAGACCAGACCCTGCACTCCACCAGCCACAATCCATACTGTGCTCTTGACCCGATCCTAGTTTTAAAACGTGTGTTCTACATCTCAATGACATATTGTGACAAAGACAATGATTCTTGGTGGTAAATTTCCCTCCCGACCTGTGAGGGTGCTAAGCAACAGGAACAGAGTAATCTGGAATATTTGGCCAGACACTTCGTTCGGAGGGTTAAAAAGAAGTTGGTCACGTAGAAAAGGAAGGAAAATTATGTGGCAGCTGCGGATTGCAGGAGCAGCTGCAATAGTTTACCAAGGGGTCATGAGTGACATTATAAATAGGGGTCGAAGCAATGTATCTGTTCCTTTGTTTTGGTTTGAGCATTTACACCTGTAAGGACCTGTGAGAGACCCAGTGATAAACAGTACAATAATTGTTTTGTTTGTCTAATTATTTGTTTGTAATTATTAGATGGCTAACATGTTCCAGAGCTGTCACCAAGAGCCAGCACAAAACCCGGAACAGCACTTCACTTTTGTCACAAATAGACTTGTATCACTTACCACGAGCACTGCAGCACACACTCAGGACTGGTGCCCGTGTTTGTACATTGTGGGAAAGATACGTGTGTTTATTATTTGGGACTGCAACCTGTTTGTTTGTTTCCAGTGCAGTACACATTGTTGTTAGCATGCGTCTGGGTGTGTGAACGCTGGCACACGTACCAGTATGGCCGGGCGTTCCCCCCCTCCCTCTCAACAGATCACCAGGCACTCGCGGCTTTGATGTCCACGCCAGGCATGGGACAGAGACCACTCAGACTGTACAGCCAGTCGGACGGCTACAGCAGTACAGTTTCCAGCTTCAGTTCATGCCTGGGTGTGACAATACAGTTGCAGACCTTTTATCTAGATCAGTTATAGCTCCTGAACCTGGACTTCATGATTTCTGTGTGGCCTTGGGTCACCGCACAGTGGTGCCAAGCATGCTGCTTCCACGAGTGCTGAATATGGTAGAGTCATCTGGGCATCGTTAAGCTCAAGCAGTGTTACAGTGACTTGGTGTGGTGGCCCGGCATTGACCAACATATCAAATTACTAGTCAAGGACTGTACAGCTTGTTTGGTCAGTGGCAAATCTGGACAGCCAGTCCCACCACCATTGTAGTGAGTTACCTGGCCATCTCACCCCTGGGAACACCTGCAACTGGACATTTGTGGGGAAATTCATGGTGGTCCCCATCATCAAAGCTATCTGGTGGTCGCGTATGATCTGCACTCTAAATGGACTGATGTTGTTCCCGCGGGGTCAGTCACCTCTCAGACCATAGTCCACATTCTGGACACACTGATCACCCGCTGGGGGTTGCCACGGGTCATTACCACAGATAATGGCCCACTGTTAATTTCGGCTGAGTTCTCTACTTTCCTCAGTGACAATGGGATTAAACACATCTGTACAGCAGTCTACCAACCCCAAGCTAAAGGGGGGTGATAGGTTTAGCCAAACCCTCAAGCACAGCATTCAAGGACATCTATCTCAAGGCTGTGCATTCCAAACAGTCCTACTACAAACCCTTATGCACTACAGGGCAACCCAGCACACTACCACAGGGGTCTTGCCAGCACTGTTAATGACAGGACTTGAGCTATAACTGCCATTGGACAGGCTGCGACCCTCAGGGACTTGCTCTTCCCCACCTGCTGTCCGCATTACCGTCCAACAGAACCAACAGCGGGAAAATGTGGCCTCCACAGATTCTGCTTCATCATACATGCCAGGGACATTAAACTTAATGAGAAACCAGAACTGCTACGCATCATATTCCACATGTAAAGTGTGTATAGTGAGAATGTTTTTCCAGATGTTTCAATTAAAAACTAATTTTTACTGATTTTTATCCTTATTTTAATATTTGTAAAACAAACTTATTTAAAAGATAAAAACTGAAAATACAGAACACTGTATATAAATTCCATGTCAGATTAATTCAAGTTCTAACAAGTCAGTCTTTTTTTGTCGGACATTTTATGTCTCCACTGGTTTGTAGTTTACCAGATTTTTAGTAGTAATGCTTATACAACAGACATTTTAGGTACAAAGTTGCTGTTTATTAGTCAAGTTATAATGTTTAAGCAATAGACATTTTATTTTCATAATTACCTTTTGCAGCTTAGTTGTAGTACGTTTTACTGTTTTATTTTACTAAGAAGCAAATAACGTTACCCTTATCAATGTTGATCATAAAATACATTTTATCATAAATTTGCAGGGCAATTGTGCAGTTTATCATCCTTCTGTGCTTATACTACAAATTTACAGGCAATAAATAAATTGTATTTATTTATTGCCTGTCAAGAATGTGGCTTTACCATACTTCTCTGATTTATTGTGCTTGACAGTGCTGACCCCAGTGCAGGTGATCAGGGAGACAGGCCGAGCACCACAGGACATCCGATGAGACTGACAGCCCATCAGTTCCTAAGCCTCATCCTCTCCAAAGAAAACAAGGCAGTGTTTCGGCAGTGCAAATTGTGCAATGAGGGTTCTGGTCACCAACATCAGCAGGGCGAGTTGAGAAGGCGAGTGGAGAGGAAGTACCACTGCTTACCTTGTAGGAACATTCCACTTTACACTGCATCATGTTTAGAATTCTTGCACAAAATAAAACTAAATTGTGATCCAACAGTGATATGTAAATAAATCCTGTTCGTCTGCAACTTCAATCACCTGCCTGTCACTCAGCAGTGAATGCACGCACCCACACGGCAGACAGCTGCTCTGTCACAAGCATTAATACTCTGTCTTTCTAAACAAGGGATGTAGGGGAGCTCCCTATTAAAAGCTGAATCTCAAAACAATAACTGTGTGAATATAGTAATTGTTATAGATGTGTATAATGGTATTTAAAACAGGTTCATTTATCCGACTTTTTACATATCCACCCTTACTCTGGTCCCACCGCAGTCAGATATGCGACAGACTACTGTATTATTCTCATTCTCATTATTCAATACAGATTGGATATCATAAAGGCAACACTGCTGCTTTGTTATTTTTTCCATCCAAAAAATAATTTAAAAAACATTTAATTCACACTAGGAATAAGAATCATTTGTGTTTTCTTCTAATCAGGTATATGTAAAACTAATGGGTTTTTTTTATATGTTAGCTAACAAGAATTGCATTTGACAGTAAACATTTAAAAAGAAAGGTAGTAATATTCATAACAGTGCAACAGGAAAGGCCTTTTGTCTGTAAACTGATGTATCTTAAAAAAAAAACAGCTTAAAAAACTATAAAAGTATTGTGTTTAGAAGACAGGAAATGTGAATACATTGTATATCTGAAAAATCTTGTTTTATATTGCTTAAAAGTCATGAGGTACCATTATGCAAAGTTTGACCT
The DNA here is from genome assembly GCF_017654505.1 of Polyodon spathula. NCBI lineage: Eukaryota > Metazoa > Chordata > Actinopteri > Acipenseriformes > Polyodontidae > Polyodon > Polyodon spathula. Next base: position 76,082,294 of record NC_054536.1, read on the forward strand.
AATATGAGCAGTATGCTACTACGTAATTATATTTATTGGCAACAGGGACAGACCCTACAATAATTATACCTTGTTAGTGTCTGCATTGTTATATTTTTGACGTATGTAGTTTTGTTGGAGTTGACAGATAAATAAGAAAAATTGGCTTATTATACACTAATAAATATGAATAATATTGGAATCTGCCTAGAAACGGTCTATGCTTAATAGCTAAATACAATACATGTATCACAGAAAATTGTATAGAGAAATATATAAGTAATATATTGGAAGGACACCTATATTAAATACAGCTAAATGGATATACCTGGACTTTGACAGGTGTTTAAATGTTATAGATAGCAAACCTGTTGGAAATGTAATGTCAGGTTTTTCTTACTTGAAAAAATGAGCAATTTTTGTTAAAAATTAAAATCCCAGGATCAGCTTTCTTACTTTTAATATATGATGTTCTCTAAAAAAAAAAAAAAAAAAGTTACACCTGAATCTAATATTATGCAGGAGCTATATATAATTTAAAAAAAAAAAAGTTAAAAACTGTAGCTCATTTCTTAGTCTAATTACAACCATGTTCAGATTAATGCATAGGCAAACTTGGTACCTGCCTAGGGCACAAAGTCATAGGGGGCCAAAGCTAAATGTTGTGTGGTGTGTGTTTTTTTTTTTTAAACAGATGCGGAACTTCACTCACTGCCTCAACCAAGGCAGTGTATCTCACTTGTGTTCACACAAAATAAAACTGGCTGACAGAAGTGGCGACACAAATAAATTCCAAGTCAGTAAGTTTGATTTTGCTTGAATACAGCAAGCAATGCCTCTTTCAGGGGCAGCAAAGCATAAACACGATAAACAAGAAGAAGAAGAAGAAGAATGCAGGCAGCAAAGGAGGGCATTAGAAATATTTTTACAAATCTGTGCTGAAAGCCCCTGCAACATGGCAGAGGTGAGCCCTGCAAATATTGGGACAGGGCACAGCCCTGCTGTTAAATGTATTATTGTGGGGTGTATGATGATTTAAAATGTATTGTAGTTGTTGTATTTAAATGTATTTTGTGCTTATTACCTGTTCACTTTTGCTTTCCATGCTCTTTAAGCCTGATATTAGCTGCTGTGTTGCTGCAACTATTTCATGACTTTCCACTGTATTTAATGTACTATTTCATGTATTATGCTACTATCTTGTATCATGCACTTTCCTCTGTATTTAAAGTATAATGGATTTTCTTTTTGTTATTGCATCTTGGTATTATGAAAGGCGCTATATAAAATAAAGATTGATTGATTGACCAGTGACCCCTGTTGCTAGCCAACAAGATGCTCGGATACATTGTGAAAAGTGTTGAATTTAAATCAAGGGAAGTAACGTTATAACTGTATAATGCATTAGTAAGACCCTATCTTGAATATTGTGTGCAGTTCTGGTCACCTCGCTATAAAAAAGATATTGCTGCTCTAGAAAGAGTGCAAAGAAGAGCGACCAGAATTATTCTGGGTTTAAAAGGCATGTCCTATGCAGACAGGCTAAAATAATCGAATCTATTCAGTCTTGAACAAAGAAGACTATGCGGCGACCTAATTCAAGCATTCAAAATTCTAAAAGATATTGACAGTGTCGACCCAAGGGACTTTTTCAACCTGAAAAAAGAAACAAGGACCAGGGGTCACAAATGGAGATTATACAAAGGGGCATTCAGAACAGAAAATAGGAGGCACTTTTTTACACAGAGAACCGTGAGCATCTGGAACCAACTCCCCAGTAATGTTGTTGAAGCTGACACCCTGGGATCCATCAAGAAGTTATTTGATGAGATTCTGGGATCAATAAGCTACTAACAACCAAATGAGCAAAATGGGCCGAATGGCCTCCTCTCGTTTGTAAACTTTCTTATGTTCTTATGTACAGTGTACACTCTCAGCTTCACATGTCTGTATGCACATATTATAACATCTTGTAATACTGTAAGTGTTCGATAGCTACTTTTCAAGTTGAGTTTATTTATCTCGGAGGCGAGCAAACAGTACCAGAGAAAATGCATCATTAGAGGAACTCACTGAACAATTTACTAAACAAATTGTGTATTGGGTTGGGGAGTTTTATAGTAATTTTAAAAGTTTAATATATAATGAAGTTTTACATACATGGTATACATGTCTAACAACTACAAACACAAATGACACTTATATACAAAAGTAGATGTCAACATAAGAAAATAAATTCCAACCACTATAGATAGGTGGCTTACCCACGCCCCATCCAAAAAATAAAAAGTTTTTATTTTATTTTCTTTTAAATTTCTGCAGTCCGATTTTTACCCACACGGCAGCTAATCTTAAATCAGCATTGTATGTGAAGTTTTCTAAATATATGCACATTCTGCATGGCAAAATGCACAATTTAAATGAAGTTTACAAAACAGTCCCATTATTTTTTATTTAATTTCCAGTTGACTGCTGCTCGCAGATGAGAGCCGTCTCCCTGTAAGCTTGTAATTTCCATAACAGTGAATTATGCTTCCATTCATTTTTCTTTTGATGAACAAGTTTCCTTTTTTTTAGTCATTGAGAAAGGAAGTGATGTACGTGACCTGTGACAATCAAGCCTTTTAACGAGAAATTTGTTCATTAACGACTCCATTAACTGATCGCTTTAATTAACACGTGAATATCACTTGCTACTAAAGCTCTTGTTACTATGCCATGAGTTCGATACAATATCACTGGTTTAAAAATCCTGCCCTATATGTGATAATGACTAATCTTTTTTTTTTTTTTTGTATGCACTTAAAAAATACTATATGTAGTTATACAATAGTTACTATGTTCTGCATTGTTAGTAATTACTACATGCACAGTTCTGTCATGAAGATGGAACATATAATACTGTAGATAAGCAAATATTGCTCTAAATTAATAAATTAAATATTATAACAAAAGTGACGTGCAGTGTAGATGCAGTGTATTTTATGTAACGGTATTTTTATAGTCTTGGAAAAGTATTGAAAATACTTTTGAAATCAGCAGGCATGCATGTTGTTTTATTTTTTTAAATGTATTCTTTTGGCTCAAATGTATTCATTTTTATCACTTTAACATTGAGACATGAATTATAAATAAGTACATTTTACTGTGAAAACAAATGCTAACTGTTTCTGGAGTTTTTGTAATAAAAAAAACACGTGGAATATTTCCCATAAACCCACACTTCATCCTCGTTATGGACATCACACTGACATATAATGTCATGGTCTAATTACAGACTTCCTTGATCTCAAAGATCATGATATGACACCTGCAGCTATTTCACTTCCTACAATGAAACCTTACCCCAGGCGATGCCCGCTGCACACGCTTGATTAGACTGACATTGTGCACTTGCTCTATAGAGCTCAGTCTAAAACATCAGTGATTCTCAGCTGTTAACTTAAAACCACAATGGATTGGAAGGAGACTGTCAGACAGTCATTAGAATGCTTGCTGTTAACAAGCACAGTGAGGACGATCCACATCAGTTATAATTTGCCTGCAACATGAACCTCTCTCAATATGAAAGGAAGCGATGCAGCCAGACAATTGTCTATTCTGCTTAGCTAATTAGTGCTGTTTTATTGACTTCATATGTCCTTGATCACTTGTCTAATAATGAACAGCTGTATTTTCTGAAATGAACAGCTGCTTAATGGAATTAATTGCTTCAGGAACAAAAGCAATTGTTCCCCATTAAAAAAATAAAAATAAAAAATAGAATGATGCATTTAAGTTTTATTGCTACTATTAACCGACATGTCTACTTTTCTATGATAAACATGCTGCAGATCTGTATACTATTTGAATGTTTTTCAGTTGAATTCTACATAAAGAAACAAACTAGCTTCTAAGCCTGCTTTTTTATGTCTGGGTCTGATCTGAGCTTGTTTCCGTGGAAACTTGATAAGGGTGATGTAAATGGAAACCTAAATTATATGTTTTGATTTACAGAGTTACCCATATGTTTTCCTTAGGGTTAATTGTAATTATAATATATATATATATATATATATATATATATATATATATATATATATATATATATATATATATATAATATATATATATATATATATATATAATATGGTAAAAGTGAAGCCCTGTGAATCACTGAGCCCTTTGAGCCACTGCTTCAGCAAAAGGGTCACTGATCCAAATCACATGCAGCACTTCATGCCACCTAATGGTAGATCTTTACAACCCAATGTATTTAAAGTCAAGGCATTAGTATAATGTAACTTAACTATCAATAATAAAGTGGCATTATGGGCAACAACACTACTGTTTATCGTTAAGGCAAATACCCTCAATGTATGTGATACACCTTATTAAGCATTCATTAATGTTCAAAGTTATACAGAGAATGTGTGACTTAAACAATCACTATATAGATTTTCAGTTTGTAGATATATTTCAGTGGAATAATGTCCTCATAACAAATTGAGAAATGTAGAATTCATGCATTTTCCATTGAAATCAGCTGAAGCCCCAGTTAAACACTAAATAATTTGACTTGCCTAAAGCCTTATCTATCTCTGCACCAGTTGAATCGAAAGCATATCTTCTGAAAAGTTGGTTCACTAAATGGAAAGGCATCTGATATATATAGATAGACACACACAATGATGCACAAAAGAAACGCAACACTCAATCTAATGGATTGAATCAAATATTTTAAACTTATAGATATCAAACAAAATCACAGAAAATTTGAACAAAAATACAGGTCAATGTTTTGAGTATGAAACATGACACACTGTCAAAATGAAAACATTACAAAGTTAGTATCGGGTATGACCTCCCTGAGCATTAACACAACCCTGGCAGTGCTGACGTATAGACCTGATCAGCCTCTGGATAGACTCCTGTGGGATGTTCTGCCACTCTTCCTGTGCAGCTGCAGCCAGCTGGCGAAGGTTGGCTAGTCACAGTTGTCGACAAGACGTCGACATTGTTTTCTTGAAGTCATGCAATTGTAATCCTAGCACTGTGTGGTCTTGTATTGTCATGCTAGAAAATCAACACTTCCGGATTGGCTTGCAGGAAAGGAAAAACTGTTGTCTCAGGAACTTTGTCAATGTATCTCTGAGTAATAAGGTTGCCCTCAATCTGCACCAAAGGTGTTCTTGTGTTAATGACTCCTCCCCGCCGGTTGGCTCGAACAACGCAACAGTCAGCATAACAGTCCTGGGCCGGTGTGGTGACCCTCTGCCTTCCAGGACGTGGCCTGTTTTAGGAAACGCTTCCTAGTAGGAGTATACATCTTGAATGCGAGGGGACATCATTTCAGACTTTATAATTTTATATATAAAACACATTGTCGAAACTGTTCTTTTTGACTTGCCTGAAACATCGCACTGTGAACACGGTGGTAGAAACTAAACAGTGGCAGTAAAATCATATTGTTTTAATGCTGTTGTCACGGAGCTGGTTAAGATCCTTAGGCCTGGCAAGGTGTGGAAAATATATAAAGTATAGTGTTCAGGGAGGCTCTGTCTAATTTTGTGCTGCAAATACCTACTGATTGTAACTATGATGCTGAGGTGTGGCAGTTTGGAGACATGGAAGTGAGCCAATATTACTTTAAGAGAATTGAAATGGTATATTTGTGTGAACAGATTGATATGGATGAGTATGGGACTTTTCATAACTGTCCTGCAGGAGATTTACAGTAGATAGGTTTGGGCTAGGGTAATAAGTTCCAGGAAGATGCGGGCCTCTCCGAGACACAAAGATTGTAATTGTGACAGGTATCAGAAAAGACAGGACACAGTTAAGAAGGGAGATTGCACAGCTTGTTTTCCTAAGTGGTATCATGCTTATACCAGAATTAGCCCAGAAAAGCTGCCACAAATACTGAGGACGACTTGTCTCAGGTGCAGAAATCAGGTAGAGTGGGCAGACACTAAAAGCGTAAATGTATACCAGTGCAGAGATCATACAGAGGGAGTTGTAGTGCATTACAGGGGCCAACCAGCAAGGATTCAGCATACCTGTGACATGAAATACTGGATTCCCAGAACAAGTTCTGCTACCTGCCGTGAAGAAGGCGGCATCTGAAGTAAGACTTTCACCTAACTGAATGAGCAAAGTGGAGTTCTCAGTTAATGAAGAAAGAAATAGGCAAGAGCCTGCTTGTTTTCAAAATACATTTTCTATGAACCTGCACACACATTGAACTTTGTGCCCTGTACTTTAAAGCCGACAGGTTTTCTTAGAATGACCACACATTGAACTTTTTATGTTTTCACATAACTGTTTCTCTGAAAAATACCAACACCTCAAACGTATTGTACTTTCCAACAGCTAACAGCTTTTCTGAAAACAAATTGAACTTTCTGTGAATTGCTAAAATAAGTTTGTGCTGACTAATTACCATCTAAAGAAACTTTCCGTTAACTGAAAAAACATGACGATTGCTTGCAACTGCAGTACCGTCAGTTGACCGTTGCTGTCGGGTGATGTGTTTCTGAAGAATTACCTCAAAATGTATTCTGCTAAAGGTGTTAGTGCAGGATCCAGTATGTGTCTTGCTTGATCCAAAAGACTTTAATGTTTAAAAAGTGATGTTGTTTGACTGTTTGTATTTATGACTGCACCTCAACTCTCACACTGTACATTATTTTTTTCGATCTTTACGGTTTCCATAATTTTCTTTTTTTCATGAATTTATATAACAAACATGCACATACCGTACAGTGCTAAAGTGTACATACTGTAAGTTACACCCCTGCTGTTTTTTGTATTTACTGTTAATAAATACAGTATTGTACACTTATGTGCAAATCTGGAAATTTAACTTACCTGTCAAAGTTGTTTTTAGGCTTCTTGTTAACGACAGAAAAGTAGGACAGTATCCCATTTAGGGATGCATCGAATCCAGGATTCGGTTTTGGATTCGGCCCGAATACCTACTTTTTGAGCAGGGTTCAGATTTCGGCCGAATTGAATCCTATATCCGCCCAGACGCACAGCCATTTTAATATATCCCTCCAATGTGTGCGGTTCATCTTTAAATAAAATACACAAATCCGGTATTGAATGGAACTGTTGTATTTAATAACAAGAACACGTTTCATGAACTCTGTTGTGGATCTCAACTCCTTGTTACTGGGGGCACACGCACTAAACACGTCATGCAGCTGCTGAATGCAAGCATACCTCCGTATGCAACATCACAGTCATATCACACTTTTCATGGAGCTCTCAGATAGGGTTGTCAACAGGCTCCAGAATCTTGGGACATTTTAAGGCAGGTGTGGCAGGGCAGGGCCCTGTCTGTAAATATTGTTGTGTGGTGATTTGGTGGTGGTTGGCAGGGATGGGGTTAATTTCCTATCCCTGCCAAAATACATGTGAGAATGTGGCAGGAGCTAATTGAGTAATTGATAATTAGGCTCCAGCCACATGCTATAAAAAAGGGGGAAATGCCTTTGTTTGCTGGAGGTGTTTTGTTTTATATATAAAGTTTGTGGCTGCTACACATCTGTTCTAGTATTGTTCTCTAAGAATATCTCATCATATTTAAGCAATTCACAGACTTCTTCATATTTATTTTTTCCAATTTAAAAAAGAGAAACAGCCGAAAATTGTGACATTTGTGAAACAGTGACTCATTTACTCACCCTTTTGATATGACAAAATATAAACTTGTCATTACTGTAGGTTATTTCTGTAGATGTGCAGATGAAAATCCAAGGATAACTTTTTTTTTTTATTATTAATAAATGCAATTTTTCTGAAGGAAATGAAATGTCTGAAACTTCTCCTGGAAATACAGCAGAAGGAGTTGTATTCTTCTTTATGAAAATTAATCAAATAAAATACAAATCTGCCAATTTTGAACTCAACTCAGTTACGACCCACCCTTGAGGCCTATTTAAGGCTATTTAAGTCCTATTTAAGTCCGGAAACAACCAGTGTTCTATTGTTTTATATTTCAGTTTTAATTGACAAGTAATGTGAAATATAGAGAATCATGGAAGTTACTCCTGCCAAGTTAGAATAGTATAACAACTGTGATCCTGTGACACACTTTATGGAAAAACTATTGCCAGTTGTTCAGATGGCACTACTGTAGTTATGTTGTGGTACAGCACAGATCTAAAACCACATGCACATGTCATATGCACATTTGCATTTGTGAGTTTTGTGTCTTGTTCAAAAATTATGCATTCAATACTAAATTTGAATCAGTTGAAATGCTATGAACTATCATAAAGCAAAATTTTAGGGGAGACCTTTTGACTGGAATGCCCGCATAGGCTCGGGCTCCGTACAGGCAACTCTCTCTTTTTACTTTAATTTGTAAAACAGTCAACCACGTATAGAGTTAGTAGTTTAATTATAACTATGTCAGCATGCTGGGGAACCTGGGAAAAGCAGACGGGAGTGCACCTTTAAAGAAAAAACTATCAGACCCTTTCGAAATGCCGGTAAAGCTATCAGACCCTTTCGAAATGCCGGTCAAGCTATCAGACCCTTTCGAAATGCCGGTCAAGCTATCAGACCCTTTCGAAATGTCGGTCAAGCTATCAGACACTTATCTTGCAATCTGACGCTGTAGCAGGGAGGGATCTGTGCTGACTCTGCTGGCGTGTTCACAGTACTGCAGGAAGAGGGCGGCAGTCTTCCAACAACCGCCTGTGAGTCATGGCAGTGACACGGGGAGGTGGGAAGGTAGGTGTGTGGACTTTCCCCCTCTCTGAATGGCTGAGAGGCGAGTCTTGGCAGATTGCTAGCCCTATAAAAAAAATGCTCTGCTGTTTCCTCAGGTCTGCCCACTTAGACGCGCCGAGAGTGCGGAAGCTCTGATTCAGGACCGGGAATCAGCCGAAACAAAGAAAGAGTTTCACAGCGAGACAGAGAGAGCGAGGAACCCTTGGGTAGACCCTGGCGTATTGTAAAAGAGCAGGCTAGTTAGCCGACAGAGTAGGACGGTGATCCGGGTCGTGCGGGTATCGGCGACCGGGATAACGCTGCCGAGTGCAGCACCTTTTATTTGTAGTTTTATTACTGTTTTATTTTCCCTTGTTCTTTTTGCCTTCTGTTTTCATTATTATTTCTTTGAGCACCTGCGAGTGCACTTGCTGTTCGCGTACCAGCTGTGGTATTTCCATGGTGCTGTCTATCATCGTTGATAGGCAGCCCACGGTCAACAGTGCTCTCTGCTGGAAAAAGCAAGAACTGGTCTCAAATAAAACTGGGCACCTGTGTGGTGTTTTCAATTACACCTGTCTGTCTCCTAGTCAGTGAATTACCCACACCCCTTCCACAGATGCTTAGATAGTTTTTTCTGTTTCAGGCAGTAAAATTCTTCACTCCAAGAGATTTAGACTTGCACTGGAATACAACGAGTGACGAAATACACTTTCATACATTTTCAAAAAGAATGAAAAATGTAATATTTAATAAGCATGAATGAAATCTCACTAATAGCTTACTGTAATAATCAAAGGATGAATCTATGTTATTTAAATTAATGAGAACAGACATTTTTTTGCTGCTTACTATTAAAATGTATTTGACCAAATGCTGAATTGACGATACGCACACACTGTCCTTCTCATAGGGGATGAACCCGATCACACTCTGTTCATCCACCCTACTGCGACTACTACTACAAATAATAATAATAATAGTCAATACCTGAGTCCGAATTCCGCAGGGATAGTGATCTCGCCAGTAGAATGTGGTTTTAGATATATATACAGAGAGATAGATAGAGAGAGAGAGAGAGAGAGAGAGAGAGAGAGAGAGAGAGAGAGAGAGAGAGAGAGAGAGACTGACTAACTTCACTATAAGGAACCCCCCTTGGACCTGGAGAAATTTTCTTTATAGCAGGGTGTTCACGATAATAGGGTTTGGCATTTTGATGTATCAGAATAATGACAAAACGGCAAATTTGAATTGAACACTAATATATAGTACTTTTATGAAGATTCATTCACATTGATCAACATTTAAACGGTATTGTGACAAGGTACTCGTGTCACGTGTGTGGGTAACCGCATTGCAAGACAGTGGAGTTGGAGTTGAAACGCTGGCACAGGCGCACAGGGTTTATTAAATACAAAACAGAAAGTAAACAAACGGGTCATGTGACGCTACCAACGATGGTAACGCACAGAGGACACATACAAGACAGGGAGGCAGCAAGTCTCAATCGAGGGCCCGTCTGTAAACAATCATTTGATCAAACATAACAACTCCAAAAAGCACACAAAACAAACTCATTTCCACATATAAATTACACCAACACTAATCCCCCCCGTCCCTGCGGTATGTTTAAAAGAAAACAGTAAAGAAATGAAAAAGGAAAGAATGTACACTTACTTGCTGAATACAGTAATTACATGTTCTTTCTCTTGAAAAAACTATCCAGTGTAGATTACTCCTCACGCCCGTTGCCTGGATGCAGTTTGTGTAAAGTTGACTGACAGGTAACGATTGCATTCGTAATGCATGCTTCCTAATACAGGAGGTCATCTTTGAATTAGCGTTATCTTTGAATTCAAACATGGTCTTTGTTTTCACTGACAGAATAACACACTCGCCACTGGAGAAAGTTCAGTGTCAGTAGGTCATCTTTGAATTAGCGTTATCTTTGAATTCAAACATGGTCTTTGTTTTCACTGACAGAATAACACACTCGCCACTGGAGAAAGTTCAGTGTCAGTCAGTACTGAGATCGTCGTATCCGGGTGGATCCTGTACGTTATCGTTCTAATAGGGCTAATTTGTATTGAAAAATTGGTTCTTGCTGTTGGGATCATTAAAAACGGGTGCTCATTATAAAATTCCTGTATTTTGTCTCTGAACAGATTCGTGAAACAAGCAGGTTTCTTTTTCTTTTTCATGTTTTTGTACTTTTAAAACAAATCTTGATCAATGAATTTGTTCAAGATTGGTGTTGTCTGTAGAGAGCAGCAACAATACAGCTGTAGTAATTTAATACATATTTTGTTACATAATATACATATATATATATATATATATAATATATATATATATATATATATATATAAAGTATTAGTGTAAAGAGGGGCTTCATATTTATGTATGCATTTATTGAGTTTTTATTATTATTATTATTTTGTAGTAGCTTCAGTGTTTTTTATAACCTTGCTTATAAAACAACTATAAAGCACGTTTTACTAATCTGAAACATTGAATAAATAATGTCACATAAACAATTTTAAACAAAAACACTAAATGAAGAGGTCTCTAAACCCCTCGTACTGTGTGCTTATTATTTGTTTGTCCTGTTTGTCCAAAGAAGCTTGACAGGTCTATTTCCAGATTGGTAGATCTTTACTAGAGTACAAAGTCGCCAGATGTCACAAACAGAATTTTCATAGCTGAAGTCTCGTCAGCATATGGTGTGTCTGCCGGACATGTTTCAATGCAAAAAAAAAAACTGACTTCTTGGTCTTGGTTAACGGGAAAAGACAATTTACCCACCCTTTAAAGTCGTACAGCGTTTTACACACTCACTTCCTACAGCGCTTGGAATGTGCATGGTATGCGTGGAAAACCGGCCATTGGCTATCTCGCGACCCTGTCCTTTGTTTAATTTGACAAGGGTTTACTATAAACTTCAAAGTGCTGCACCAGTCGTATCGTTTTATGGTACTAAGGATGAGTTATGGTAATATTTCAGATGTCATGCATTAAAAGAACTGTACCTTTGAATAAATGTGCATTTCATTAAAAAGGGTGTTTACAATGACTTTATAAGATTTTAGAATGATATTACATTAACGTTCCAATTTTATTTGCCTAGTCCTGTTTACAGTAGATGTAACTGAAGCATTCTATTTATCATCTCTGCTTGGTTAAATGTAATTATTTGTTAAATGTTTCCATTCTTAGCACAAAAAAAGGTTTGTTATTGTGATGTGCTAAAGTTGTTCCAATGGGCTACCGTTTCTATTAACTCAATTCACTACAGTCGCGACTGTATGTCCCTCTGTATCCATCATTTATTCTGAACTGAAATCGTTCACCATTTCAATTATAGGTAGTCATGGGTTAGGAGTACAGAGAGCAGTAGGCGCTGTATGAGATTTGTGGGGCACGAAAATAAAACCAAACAAAAACATATGTCATAGGATGGGCACCAAAGCCCTCTTGGGGCACAGAAAAGAAAATAAATGTTGAGGGTCCTTATGGTGAGGTCATGGTGAGATTTAAAAAAAGCCTCAGCCAACATCAGTTATGCTGCCAAAGAGCCCATATTGTCCTCTATAGTGGAGAAAGACAATGGTGTTATGTTACTAGAAGGACAGTTAACCTGGTGATGAAAAGATGAAATTCAGCTATTAGGTCTAGGATGACCTGCGGAGTGAGAGGATAATGCCTTACCACCACATCCTCCGGCATCATACAGCTCTTAATTTTTGGAGGGTCAAAAATTGCCCAAATGCAAGGCAAAATCCTTACATCTCATTATAATGGTTTGCCCAGTTGATAGTCCACATCCCCTCCCAATTCCATGCTCTTTTCTTCATTTGAATATATTTCAATATAATTTAAATGCATTAATGATGGCAGTGCTAATTTCATAGAGGGTACAGAACGGCAGGTGAAAACACATCACATTTTTAGTGCCTGCTAAAGTCCCACTTTACGACAGCTAAACACGGTTTTAATGTGCAAAATGCAGATTTTGGTCACAGTATGGGTGCTTTGCAACCTCAAATCCCTTTGCACATATCCTTACATCAGCCCCTAAACCTCCACATATTTGCAAACAAACAATACCATGCTGTTATTTGTCAGCAATTTACTAACAGGGAATTACTTTATTGTAGGTTCTAAATAGTCAAGCAAGAAAACAAAAGTAAACTCATTATAAAGCTCATTTTGTTGTGTTTACAGTGCTGCCAATTATATCCAGATCACCCCTCTCGTGTTCTGTTTCATTAGGCTTGCACAGTGAAAGAAAACAATTGCATTTAGTCAGCCCTGAATGATGTATATATAATGTCCATGTATCTGCTGTATCGTAGTCCCCAGTGTAACCATTTGTTTTTTATTGGTCTCTTAATGAGTTATGTAAGAGCTTTGCAGTTTACAAAATAAGGACTACTGCAGATATTTTGAGAGTTTATTTTCATTGAAACATTGGAGTCACTGCACTGAAATGAGTCAGTTAAACAGATTCTCCTGAAGTAATTGATTCGTAAAGGCATGGGTTTAATAAACCAAGCCACTAGGTTAAGTGAAACACTCACACTCGTGAGATCACTATGCACAGGCTGTTGTGATTAGATATCACTTTTGATTATCATATTTTGCATTTGTTACTGAAGAGTCATTTATAGTATTCCCTGGGGCTCAGCAATGTGTGGTTGTTGTCTGTGTTTGGGGGAGCCCTTGAAATTCTGAATTACACTGATTGTTAAAGGGGGAAGGGAGCTTTGAGGGCTGCCATGTTTACCTCATAATAATGTCCTCCCATTTATTAGCAAAACTGTGATATTAAATTGTCTGTATCTTGCAAATTTTAAATGTAGCATTTAATGTTTGCATGTGTCTGTCAGTTTCCTTTTCACTTTGCCACCAGACATTTGTTGTGAGTGCATCACGGCATTTTCAGCAGCTGTCATAGTTATGGAAAATCTCATTACCATATTAAGCATAAGAAGAATGAACCTAAAGGGTGGTGAAGAGTACAGAAATGTGCACCACAGTATAACACAGCGGGCACATCTACATTTGTATGCATTTTAGTATGTGCAATGGTAGGCTACAAATAAATATATTTGAATATTTGTGTTTGTAGTTGTTAGTTATTATATATGTATACCATGTGTGCAACACTTCATTATATATTTCTTAAGCTTTTAAAATTACAATAGAACTCCCCTCCCTAATTTCTTGGCAGTAACATTTCACTTTGTGCAAATAATGGTTTATCATTTTAGCAATACAACAAATGTTCCGTAAGGTTACAAATGATTAAAACAAGTGAATAAATCTCCTTCATAACTACAAGTATAGAAAAGGCTAAAATATTTTCATAACTACAAATACTGAATTATCTAGGTTGTCTGTAAGAAATTAACTCTGGTCCTGTACACTCTCTCTCTATATATATCATTAGCTATGGTCTGTTAAGTTTCTATTTTAAGGTGAGTTATATACGGTTTCGTTAATTAAATCCCTCCTTTTCTAAGTGCAAATTAACTCTTGATAAATTATGACAATTAACATGGATTTGATTTTAAATTCTCACGCAAACAAAAGAATCATTGCTTGTTAAGATATTAACATTATTTCGTAAATCAACATAATTTCGAAAATCACATTAAGACGATTATTTAATAACGAAATAGGCACAACGACCACTTGAAAATGCCAAAATCAATGCTACATACCAATTTCTTGATTAACACTGGAGTTATCATTTACGACCTTTTGAAAATCCTGCCCAGCAATTCTTAACAGCTGTCATCATCATAAGTATAAAGCATACACAAGTCTAATAAAGCACAATGAAAGCACGTTAAAAAGGCAGCCCATGGTAAACTATGGCAAATGCATAGTATAACCATGGGGAAGTTATAGAAAAACTGTAAAATTACATAAATACAGTAGCATTTAGATTAATTTAATCAACCCAGTGGAGTCTCCACAGACCATCCTTATTTAAATAACAATTTGGTCCTCAATTGAACTGTATGTGATACACCGCTAGAGACACATAAACAACTAGGTACAAACCACTTAGCACTTGCAAGTAATTTATCTGTAAGGTGATACCTGAACTACTTGAAATACAAGGCATACAGTATCAGTGAAGTGTAGTGTACCTTATATAGAAAAGACACAGAATAAAGACTGGCAGTCCTGCAGTGCTCTGGGCAGTCGACCTCCCTCCCACCTCTGGAGGGTCTGGAGTACAAATAATTCCATGTCTTGTTCATCAGAACTAACAGCACTGGGGTAGTTATTATATATATATATATATATATATATATATATATATATATATATATATATATATATATATATATATCAATATATATATAGTTTGATGGTCCTATTGCGGAACGACCGAGATGTCATTAATAGCATTTTTGCCTAACAAACGCTCCCCCTCCCCAAATCATGCAGACGCTTCCCCTCCCCAAATCATACAGACGCTTCCCCTCCCCAAATCATACAGACGCTCCCCCTCCCCAAATCTCTAAGTTCCCCAAATCCCCAATATTTGTTTGGAATTCTAGCGGCAGCAAGAGCACTGTACTGTATTGTACATCTTTTTAAACAATAGCCAAAAGCCCTGGCAGACTGAGAAACAGTACATGTGTTGAAGGAAAAGGGAACAAGGTAAGACTACAATTTCTCCAAACAGCAATGTAAATTAAATATTTTCACCTTAGTTCTGTATCTGTAAAAAATGATATCCTAATTTGCACTGTAAAACAAATTTTAAGAATAGCACCAATATTATGAAACTGATTATAAACACATTCTAGAATGTATTATACTATTTTGAAATGCCAAAAGCAGTAGTGTTACAAAAAAGTAAAAAAATATAAATACTGTAATAAAACGTGTTTAAAATCTGTTGCATGAGACTGGTGCAATTCCAACACATTTAGTGTAGTCCTTGATGTAGACTACATTTAAAATGTAATTTCCTATGTTTCAAAATATCAAATAAATATTCCACAGCATCACATTTCTCATACTGTATACTATATTAAAAACTGTTGGAGGCTGCCACAGATTTTCTAGAATGTCCTCCCGTTCATGAGCTTATACTGACATCCACAGGCAACAACTGGGAATGGAATTCTTCTAAAGAACAAACTACTTTCTACAGTACAATTTAAACACTTTCCACTGACATTCTACTGAAAAGTAATGATCATTCTTGACATACAATCAGAAATGTGTTACTGTACGTGTCTTTTCTGTATAATTGTAGATATCGTTACATTATTGCCAAAGGTTCATATACCGTTACCGCTATATAAATGGACTAATTTAAAAGTCTTTTAGACAAGTTTCCTTGCAGAAGCAAAATCTGTTTTGTTCAGTTAAGAAAAAGATAATGGACCCATATTCTGTTACATACACTATAACGGGGGTAGATTACAGCATCACACAATCGTTTAGCGTCAAGTGTTGCTCTCTGACACTATAGATAGCTACTGACAAGGGCATCTTGCCGTCTGTCAATTGATATTTCACAGTTGGGTTGCACGTTTACAACAAATTAAAGTCAGCTAAAGTAAACATGCATACATGCAGTGGCAAAAAACTGGTCTGCATCATTCATCACCATGGCAATAAAACCAGCAGTAAAGTGCAAAAAACAAAACTAAAGTTTTGCAGAGATTTTGAAAAGGGATTCTATATATAGCAGCTGTCTAATTTTTATGTAAAAATGTTACTAAAACTATTTGAAATGGATTACTGTTAATTATTAAAATAGAGTAGGTTGTGTTACAGTATAGTCTCAAACAATTAATATGAACAATACGTTGTGTTTATACACATAACTGTACCATTAGATTTATGTTTAATTGTTAAACATTTAGGGGTAGGTGTACTAAGATGGGCCAATCGCAGTGCAAACACATTGCAATCTGTATTATCATTGTGACACTTAGCAAAGTATACATTCTGTCGTATGGTCTAAGTGAAAATATGTTAATGAAAAAAGCCGCAATGTACTAATTTAAATATTTATTGCATCTTCTTAGCGAGATCTCTATTGCAAGAGTTGTGCGACATTGTTCATATAAATAGTAGGTGTTGAATTGTGGTTTGCTGCAGCAGAGAGTGCTTGAAGGATAACATCTATACATGCAAGGGTGCAAGAATCAAAATAACATTGTTTTTGTTAAATGTACACGTCATCTGTACAATGCATTCAGTCTTCATTTTACCTATTTTAATACCCCCACATAAAAAAATTTTCTATCAAAAAGCATTTCATAATCATAAAGTAGCCCCTCGCTAAACCGGATGTTTAATCGCACACACATACATTTATAGTGCTTAATATATTATAAATGTATAAATCATTGTGCTGAAATAACACTAATGTGTTTTGGGTAGGCTGCACATTACATTGTGAACAAAAATATAAATCTGTACAGTACGCCTACACAGTATACAGTACTGTAGTAAAATCAAGTGAACACCTAGCGCACTCCCTTTTTACTTTAGACTGTAGGTTAATGGTTTGGTAACACAAAATAAATCATGCTGCTGCATGGTAAACATTTGTGTACAATGCAAAAAAAACATGATTTGAAATTGAAACTAAATGATTTTAACATATTATTATTATTATTATTATTATTATTATTATTATTATTATTATTATTATTATTAGTCTCTGAAAGGCAGCCGGCGCACCATGTAGCCCAAATGACATGGTTATGAAATGAAACTGTATCCCTTCGTCTGGTCCAAAGTCGAGATGAACCTCCCCATCCCCAGTCTATTGATCAGTTTGTCAACCTGAGGCATGGGGTAGGCAACGAACTTGGCAGTAGTGCTAACCTTCTGGAAATCTACATGTAAGCTATTGGTGGCGTCCTTTTTGGCGACTATCAAATTTTGACTGTACCATTCACTCCTGGAAAGCACAATCACCCCAAGTTCCAGCATCGCCTGCACCTCTTTGCTAATGCCACTGCGTCGACTTTCCTGTCCTATAGCCCGAATCACCTCATATGGCCCCTGCCATTTTGCACACAGTTTTGATTCTGATGTGGGAAGGAGCAGCAGTACCTTGTCTCCTGGCTGAAAAGTCAGAATGCTTGCATTTTTATTGTACTGCTTCTCTTCCCGATGCTGAGCCAATTTTAGATTGTCCTGTGCCAATCGACTGATCAAATTGAGGCGATCTCTCAGTAGAAGTACATGCTTCACTATATTTTTGGACAAGCCTTTATGGTCCTCCCATCCCTTTCTCACCAGACCGAGGATGCCGCTAGGCTCTCAGCTGTACAAGAGCGCGACGGGGGAGAACCCTGTCGAACTCTGTGCCACCTGTCTCACTGCAAAAAGGAGGTAGGGAATAAGATTTGCCCAATGTTTTTACTCTTGGATCACAAAAGGTCTCAGCATCTGCTTTAGGGTCTGATTGAAACGTTCCACAAAACCATCTGTCTGTGGATGATAAACAGGTTTGGTTGAGACGTATTTTTAGTTCTTTGTATACTTGCTGTAAACTTTGAGAGAAGAAGTTAGTTCTATGATTAATTAATATCTCTTTGGGGATCCCTACTCTCTATTTAATCTGCACTAGTTCTTTGGCTATCGGAGATGCGCTAGTAGACCTCAATGGAACTACTTTCAAGTATCACGTTGCATAATCTACCACCACTAATATATGCGTATACATAAGAATCAGAAGGTAGCAAAGGACCTGCAATGTCCACTGCAATGTGTTCAAAGGAAGTGGAAATGATTAGCAGTGGGGCGGGGCGCACTCGACCCGGCACCTCTCGCTGGCAGTCTGGGCATGTGGCTACATATTTCGACACATCTTTATGAAGTCCTACCCAGTAAAATCAGGCCAATATGCATTCCCTAGTTTTATCATATTATGTACAAGCCTTATGACCTTGGTCCGATAAGACTGTGGAATCATTAATTGCGTTACAGGCTGTCCTGTGTCTGTGGCAGGGTTCACCCTATATAATAATTACCCTTTGATAATGAAATATGGATATACTAGCCACCCAGCGCTTTCAATATCCTTACTTTCAGTAGACCATACCTGCCCCCAAGTGTGCAGGTGTGTGAAATCGTTTTTCTGGAACCACATGTCCAGTATATTAAGAGGAGTTGGAGTAGCCTCTGCCCTGGATGGCCCAGTAACCTCGTCCTCTCAGTCACACTGCGTACCGACTCCCTTTGTTTGGCGTGTGCTACCAGCCGAGCTTTCTCCCACCATACCCCAACCTCGTCTCATTGATGTTGCCTCCCATTTTTTGATCCGTCTCTCTCTTTGTTTTTCTAGGACAAAAAGTGGGGGGAAAACAAATCAGTTATAAAGGGGAAAATCTCACCAACTGGTTCCCCTTTTCTTTTTTCTGCCACATTTACATGTGTGACCGGGGCTGCCATTAATTTCATCAATTCTTTATAGTTTGGCCAGTCTTGGCCCAGAATTACTGGGTGTGGTAGCCTTTCTGCCACCCACACCATCACATGGCATTTTATCGGTCCCACCAATAAGTATACTTTTAGAACGGGTATGTCGCCATTTCTCCATGGATACAGAAGATAGCCACCTGACCTTATGGCTGGCACGACACATCACCCAAGAGAGCTGTTCAAATTAAGGTCTGCTCACACCCTGTGTCCATTAATGCATGGGTTTTCACTTTCCCTGTAACCACATCAACAATACAAGGCCCCTCCTAACCTTTTCCCCATCGCTTACCTGCTTTCGAAGCCAAATACTGCGCCACCGCCATGTCACATTCCATTGCCGATGGGCATAGACGGGCGATGTATCCTGATTGTTGGCACCTAAAACAGACAGGAGGGGCAGAGGTAGCTGAGGCTACATATCTGTACCACTGTTGATAAGGCTGCGGGGCAGGGGCAGTGTATCTTCCCCAGCTGGGGGCCAACCTTTGCCTAGGGAGGCAAGGCCACCAATTTGGGGCAGTAGTCTGGGAGGTCTTGGTCTTGGTCAAGTGTACAATATATATATAGTGTATTTTGTGAAATTTTAACCCTTTTTTCCTAACTCAATTACTAATTCACATGGTTAAAAATTAAATAAACACTATAAGCCATTGATACTGTACATGACTGAGAGGATAACAGAATACAGCTCTATACCAAAGTGAAGTCAATAACCAAAAAACTCACATTACCCATAAGAAACATCCATACTGTATTAGGCTTTAGTTTTAGTTTTCCATTTAAATATCTGTAGTACAGCACCAAATATTATATTTTTAAAATCAAACTACTAGTTTGCCAGGTAATGTATTTAATTACCGGGATCTTTAGAAAAGATGAATAAATAAGTTTTGTTTTTTTTCCACCTTAAAGTTATTTCACATACCAGCA
Source organism: Polyodon spathula (assembly GCF_017654505.1). Taxonomy (NCBI): domain Eukaryota; kingdom Metazoa; phylum Chordata; class Actinopteri; order Acipenseriformes; family Polyodontidae; genus Polyodon; species Polyodon spathula. The sequence goes on from NC_054536.1 coordinate 76,102,385, forward strand.
TGCCGACACTGTATACCTCCTGTGTCTATTAAAACTACTACCTGAATGAGTGTGAAGCAAAAGGCACCAGCTGAGCCAACTACAAATAAAGCTGGAAAAGAAAAGAATCAAATGTACATACTATACAGTAAAAACAGAAAATACATTTGTGAATGCTAAAGTATGTGGTTGCTTATTCACAGTGCCTTTGACATTTGCATGTGAGTAGGGCAGGGGTGTGGCAGGGTGAGGTGTTACTTGCCACTTTGTTATTGTACTTAGTTAATCAATTAATCATGCCAATCAATTATTACATTTTGTAAACTATACTGGTGTGTATATAAAATGAGGTAGGCTGTAGGAACAGTTTATTTAAGAAGCTAGGGTCAGTAATAGGGGAAGCTGTGTGTTTTATAGTTATAAGCCTGTAGACCGTCACTATTTTGTTAATATTAGTTTCTTATTCATGTGGCTCATGCTTTCCCCTGCTTTTCCATTAATCATCATTTAAAATGTGGATCTGTGTGCACTGAACTTCTGGCCATCATTTAAAATGTGGATCTGTGTGCACTGAATGCCATTGTCTCTTTGTCACACTCTACATGGTGAGCACAATCATTGCCTTGTATTTCACATATCTTTTATCATAAAATCCTATCCTCCTATAAACCTACATTTGGGATTTCTTTATACATGCTTGTAACAAAGTGCCCGCCCCTGTGTATATTATCTGTTATGTGTTGCGTGTGGTGTGTTTAAATGTTGGTGTATAGACATTGGTACACGGGATATAAACGGGTCTGTGTAACACGAGTGTTTAAAAATGTATATGTGTATTTAGGCCCGAGGATTGCACAGCACTTCACGTGCAAGTAAAATGTAGTAATATGTGAGCACGGGGAATTGCACTTTATTAATTCACATGCTGGGATTCAAGTGAATAATTAATTGGTAATTGAATCCCAGCACGATAGTATATATAGATGCACGTTGTCACATACTTGCGGTGGGGTGTTCGGGAGTGGAGAACGGGAGCGAGAGAAGGAGTAACTTAATATATCAATTGCTATTGCGTGCTGGTGGGACCAGCACGATACTTGTTTATTTAAAACTCGCCGTATTTGTCAGTGTGTCTGTCCGTGCACCGTTTTGTTAAGTTTAGTCTGTTTTTGTTTGTCTATTTATTTTGGCGTAAAGTGCCGTGTCCTGTGTTTTCGTGTTTGTTTAAACCTTTTATTTTGTAATAAACCGGCGCCAACAGGCGTCTTCATCATTTCATTTCACATCATCGTCTTTGTATATTTCATTCCTTCCTGGTTCTGACGCCGCCCACTTGGCCGTCTTTGTGACAATGCTATATACATTCTTAAACTAAAATAGTTGTAGTCTAAGTTATGAGGGCCATATGTATGTGTGCACACTGTTTAAAATATTTATTTTGTTGTTTTTTTATTGCTTTTAGAAAAATGTGTCTCTCTTTGCACAGTTATTCAAGCAGAGCATTTTTTTTTTCAAAGCAAATGTGACAGCAAAGATTTCAGTGCCCATATGTATCCATCCCACTAGGTGGCACAAAAACATTCAGTCTGTTTTTTTTTTTGTTTTTTTTTAAACTGAATAGGATTGTCCTGGGCCTACTGATTTGATTGCTTTTCTTTGCTTTTACTTTTTAGCTGGGAAAGGTAAATTAAGAAAATATAAAATACAGTGATGGGTTGTTTAACAGCACACACATGTATTGTGCATGAATAAAAGGTTCCTAAACCCCATTTTTTCAGCTAAACGTTTAGTGAATTAGGCCCCTAGCCATCAGTGGACATTATACAATCCAATACACTAGGCAATTAAACAAATAGATCGCACCACCCCTTCTACTGTAAAACAGGATTTTTTCTTGCTACAACTTTGCTAATGGCCTTCAAGGTCAATTTTTACTGCAATAAATGTTTGTGCTTCTTTTTCTACTGATGTATGGCACATGTATGAATAACATATTTCATGTCACATTAATTTTGTGGATTTTTAATAAAGGCGAAATTAGCAAACATTTATTGCTCATGAAATGTTCTTGTTTTACAGTATTTGTGAAGCGCATCAGTGCCCGCATAGCATTTCACACAGGACTTAAGATGATGCTTTCAGAGACGGTGTAAAATAATGCGGCTCTGTGATAGTATAGGCAATTCACACAGACTAAAATGCTGCATCAGGGAAACGTGTATAAGCTATCAAGAGATTCTTGTGAATCTGACTATGTTGTATTCAATTACATGATTTATCTTTTCCTTCAACACAAAATTCAAGCATTAATGTCTTGTAATGTGTTTTAATTGAGGCTGTATTACAAAGAACAATAGAATACTAAAGGCCTGGCACGCTGCAAGAGAACACTTGCTGATCAGAAGAACAAGGTTGATTTTCCATCAGTGCACTTGCAATGATACAACTGGAACTAGATAGCTCATTGTGGCAGGAAATGGCTTTGAGGTGACTCAGACCAGAGGAAGGAGTTGAACACAGACGGGTACAGTGCTGTGGCGCAGGCGCCATTTTATTTTTAACAAAAAATTAAATAAAATATTTAAACAAAAATAAACACTGCTCACAGATGAAAATAAAAGATTTAAACAAAAATAAATCACGAACACAATAATAACAAATACGATCAAGGTCAGGCTGGGCAAACGCCTTTAATGCTCCCAGATCGTTTTAAACTTATTTTCACCTCGCTCGCTCAAGGTTCAGGCTTTTTATACAGGTGACCACCTCCCGATAAGCAACAAATTAATCACTTAATTAATTCGGGAGATGGCCGCCTTCTGCACGTGTTTTAGTTAAGCCCATCCACGCTGCAAAAACAAAATAAATGAAACACACATCGGTTTACCGTCACATATACACATTAGTAAATAATAAATAAACACAAAACACAGTACAGGGGCCGAAGGGAAGCCGCGTTCTAAAATAAATACTTTACAGGGCTTCTCGCCCAGTTACACTCATATATGTTTTTTTTATTTAAGCAAGAAAACCTGGAGGACAGGGTTTAACAAGATTAAAAGCGGTCGTTAACGTAATCGACAAAAAGTTCAGTGAGTTCCATGGATATTGTTCCTGGTGCCACAGTGCATCGCAGGTTATCGGTCAGTTGCCAAAAAAACTTTTAATGTATTTTTATTTATTTTTATTTTTTTTATCATGCGTCTGCTACATTTGTATTCTTGCCCTTCTGCCAACAGTAACATCCCAGTAGTGTTTTTACATTATTTTAAACATATAATAAAAAATAAAAATAAAAAATTGACAGATTACACAAACTTGCCTAGTTTAAATATAATGCAGAAACAGTAATTTAGGTGAATCTAAATGTTGGTAGATCTGAATACCACCATTCTTTAAAGGATGCCTTCATCCTCCGGAACTTTTCTCTTGCATATAACATAGAGTAAACCAAGAAAATACATGCAGTACAGGGTACTTTCTAAATACTTATTATAATATCAAAAGCAATGTGATGTAAATAGTATTGATCTAATAAATGTGCCTCTTTTATGAGAACAATTACATCATCGGCACATTTATTCTTGCTGCCTGAGATAATATCCTACAAACTGTTGTTGCCAATGTCTGAGTCATGTCATTTTTAAATTAAACCCACTGAAACTTTCATAACCCCACTTTAAATGGCTGGGCACTTTTGATAAATTGCCATTTTTTTTCACATTTCCCATGTGTTTTTGTTTCAGATATATACAGTGCCTTGCAAAAGTATTCAGACCCTTGACCAATTCTCTCATATTACTGAATTACAAATGGTACATTGAAATTTCGTTCTGTTTGATATTTTATTTTTAAACACTGAAACTCAGAATCAATTATTGTAAGGTGACATTGGTTTTATGTTGGGAAATATTTTTAAGAAAAATAAAAAACTGAAATATCTTGCTTGCATAAGTATTCAACTCCTGTGCTGTGGAAGCTCCCAGTTTGCACTGATGAAAGAAATTGCCCTAACGAGGACACAATTACCTTACCATTGGCCTCCACCTGTGAACCATTAAAGTTGCTGTCACATTTTCTGGATAAAAACCCCACTGCTGAAGGATCATTGGTAAGGCTGTGAATCTGAAGACCAAAGACCAAAGACCAAAGACCAAAGACCATTCTGCAGAAGTTAGAGATAAAGTAATACAAATGAATAGATTAGGGAAAGGGTACAAAATAATATCCAAGTGTTTGAATATCCCAGTGAGCACAGCTGGATCAATAATCAGGAAGTGGAAGCTGCATCACACCACTCAGGCATTGCCAAGAAAAGGCCATCCCTCAAAACTCAACGCTCAAACAAGAAGACTTGTGAGAGAAGCCACAGAGAGGCCAACAATCACTTTGAAGGAGCTACAGAGTTCAGTGGCTGTGAGTAGAGTAATGGTGCACCAGTCAACCATATCAAGAGCTCTGTATAACACTGGCCTGTATGGGAGGGTGGGTAGAAAGAAGCCGTTACTCAAAAAGTACCATCTGAAAGCACGTCTGGAGTTTGCCAGAAAGCATGAGAGTGACCCAGCTGCGATGTGGGAAAAGGTTTTGTGGTCAGATGAGACCAAGATAGAGCTTCTTGGCCAAAACTCAAAGCACTATGTGTGGCGCAAACCTAACACTGCCCATGCCTCAAGACACACCATCACTACAGTGAAGTATAGTGGTGTCAGCATCATGGTGTGGGGATGCTTCTCATCAGCAGGGACTGAGATCTTGTTACAACTGAAGGAAGAATGGATGGAGCAAAATACAAGAAAATACTGCAAGAGAATCTGCTTCAGTCCGCTAAAAAACTGAAGCTTGGGAGGAAATTTAACTTTCAGCAGGACAATGATCCCAAGCACAAGGCCAAAGCAACATTGGAGTGGCTCAAGAACAAAAAGGTGAATGTCCTACAGTGGCCCAGTCAAAGTCTTGATCTCAATCCCATTGAGACTCTGTGGCACTATTTGAAAATTGCGGTTCACAAGCGTCGTCCAACCAACCTGAACAACCTGGAGCAAATCTGCCAAGAAGAATGGGCCAAAACCACTCCAACACTGTGTGCAAAGCTGGTACATACTTACCCCAAAAGACTTAAAGCTGTTATTGCAGTGAAAGGCGGCTCTACCAAATATTAATGTGTGGGGGTTGAATACTTATGCAAGCAAGATATTTGTTTTTTATTTTTCTTATATTTCCCAACATAAAACCAATGTCACCTTACAATAATTGATTTTGAGTTTAAGTGTTTTAAAATAAACTATCGAACAGAACGAAATTTCAATGTACCATTTGTAATTCAGTAATATGAGAGAATTGGTCAGGGGTCTGAATACTTTTTCAAGGCACTGTATATGTAGATGTATTACACTGTTGGGGATCACAGTTTTTATATATGGTAGTACTGTATACAAAAGATTGTACAAACATATGCCTTGTATCTATCATAAAACTATTTAAAACAATATGTTGTATTTTAGTCGGGACAACTCTTACAATTAACAAACAACCTTTCTCATTAAGCAGGAAGGGAGGCAATTTGACGACCAACCGCACTGGTGAGGCTGGTTGGGCAGGTAAACTCAAAGCACAACACTGACTGGAAAAGCAGGTAGGGTTAAATTAACCTGACTTGACTACTATTGGTAGCTGCCACTGATTGAAAGTTGACAAAAATATCTGCGTTACCTCTTTCATCTGCATGACTTTTAGTCAGTGGTACAAAGGTTTTCCCTGTCAATCAAATGATCATATTTGCAGTTGCATTTTATGTATTTGTTTTTATTAACATGTTCTTGTTACCTGCCATAGATATACTGTATGTGATAAAGGCATGATCAGCCAAAGTGTCTTCAAAAGTAAGAGCCAGTATGGGATATGCCTCTTTGGGTCAAGTTTCCTTTTGTTTTGCTGGCAATGGACTGCTTTCCACTAGATGGCACTGACACTTACTAATATAATGGAACAGTAATATATATATATAGAACACATGTCTCAAGAGTCTGATGCATGATCTTAGCAGTTATTTCATTTCTTTGAGTAGTATTTGGAGGATTTCATCGGGCCCAGGGGATTTGTTTATTTAACACTAGAACCGCCATGTGGGTCAATTTGATCCATGCATTATATACATGTCTTTTTTTAATATAAAGTAAGATATTCTTTTTTTTTTTTTGTAAATGCAGCAAACAACACACGCCTCTTTGTGTGTAGCTAACAGAGATTGCTATGATTATGGATCTGTCAATTGCACCAAGATACCAACTCAGTGAAAGCCTAGTTGCTTTTATTTCTCAATGTACCTGGGAGACACCAATCCTTTGTTTTGTTCCACAAATGCAACTGGGAATATATTAGAAGGAAATATTTAATCTTGAAAGTAGTCATTTTGAATAGAATACGGCAAGCTGCACTCAGATACATACAGCAAACTGAAATGACAGGTAGGATAACAACTTATGCGCCTAATATGAAATGTATGTTATTGTGGCAAAGTGGTTTGCAGTGTGCAGAGGTGTAGTGGTGATGGGATTATGAAACTGAAGACAGACAAAGTTCACAATCCAAACAGGTTTTATTTTTATAATCCTGGTCTGGTGACCACAAAGAATAATCCCAAGCAATACACAGCAATGTGTATTTCCCTGTTCCAAAACAACGGGTTGCAGTCCCAAAATAATAAGACACAGTTTGTAAAAAATAAACAGTAGAACAAACACAAAGACACACGCATTCACAACTCCACAGTGAGTGCTATAGTGCTCTTGGTGTAATACAATTTATCTGTGTACAATGGTGCAATGTTGTCCGGGTTTAGTGCTGGCCTTATGCAGCAGCTCCAGATCGTGTTAGCTTTCTAATAATAACAAACAAGTAGATTTTTAGACACAACAAAGCAAACAAAATGCTCACGGTAATTCACAGTACTCCTTCCGACTCAGGTTAACCATAAACAAAGGAACAGATCACCTCCATCCCATTATATACCGTCAGTCACGCCCCCTTGGTTAACAAGTGCAACCGTTTCTCCTGCAATTCAAGGTTCCAACATTGCGTCCTTTCTGGGGCGATGACTTGGTGTACCGTAGCTCCACCCCCTTCCTAGATGGCCAATTTCCAACATAGATTCATTTTTTTTTCTCTATCACGTATCCCACCACTCAGCGTGAAGCTGAAGGAACACACAGCTCAATCTACTTTTCCCATTACTATTCCCTCCTGTGAAAAATAATCAGCATTTTGGTGTTCTTTCCATGCATGGTGGATCATATGATACATGAAGGGCTGCACTGCCAGATACCAGTGAGTTATCGGGGCATTGCTGTCCTTCATTGTGCTCAGCCACTTGAGTGGGGCGTGGTCTGTAGCCCATTTAATGGCCAAACATTCCTTTTTGACTACAGTGTAGTTGTGCTCCTGAGGGAGCATCTTT